>NC_088863.1:6421270-6518912 GCF_032884065.1 Artemia franciscana
AGGCACCAAGGCCCCCTCTCACGCTCATTTTTTCCAAAGTCCCCAGATCAAAATTTTGAGGTAGTCATGTTGTTCAGTATAATCGAAAAACCTAATAACTATGTCTTTGGGGACAACTTAATCCCCCACAGTTCCCAGGAGAGGGGCTGCAAGTTACAGACTTTGACCATTGTTTACGTATAGTAATGGTTAGTCGGAGGTGTGAAGACGTCTTCAGTGGGACTTTTTCGCGATTGGGGGGGGGGGTCAGGGGGGTTACGTGGAGGATCTTTTCATGGTGGACGTTATCACGAGGGAAGAATCCATGAAGGGGACGTATGATTTTCTAGCATTATTTAAACAAAAAAAAAAAATGAGAAAAAAAATAAAAAAATGTGTTTTTCAACTGGAAGCATGGAGCAGCATTAAAACTTATAACTGTAATAGATATGTTATTTCGTATCAGCTATAATGAAGAGCGGGTGTGTCATTGTTTAGGTTGGGGTAGGATAGATTGCTAAAAAGCACATTTTATTGAACAAACTGCTTACTCTTCATGAGGCTTCAGATAAATGTTGAAAGAGGTATGCGGGAGTAGGAAATAATTAAAATGTTTCTCTATAGAGCTAAAATATTACTTTCCCATATCTACCAGCACAGAGGTGGAAAAGGCAAGGCAGGCCATCATCAGCCCCGCCAGAAAATTTCTTTGGTGTGGCAAATAATGCTAGGAACTTAGTTTTCAGCAATTCTAATGGCAATATTTTTTTTTCTATTTATATGAAGTACTTCAATGTGTTAAAACAAATATATGTAATGTATTTACCGATAAGAAAGTCCTATTGTAGAGGTTGTGATAGCTTCAGTTATGTTGAAAATCAAAAGTCTCACAGAATTCCCATCCCTACGGACAATAATAATCCTTTTCATCCGACTTAAACTGCAAATTTAAACGTAGGATGGTACTAATCAACGTACAATTATTTACTTGCATATTTAAAAGCAATTAACCAGGGATTTAAGGGACCGGTACGTCAAATTATACCTTGATTAGGCCTGTGGATGATTTGGGGAAAACAATCAGAAGTTTAATAAAAAAAAAGAAGCATTTCAACTGAAAGCAAGAACGGATTTGAAACCTATGTGAACAGACTATTCTTTATATAAAGGATGGCTTATTCTTTACTGAAGTTTGGCCTTTGTCTAAATTTTCAAAGAAAAATTGAAATCGGAAAAAAAAATTTCAAAGCACTAAGAAATTTTTTTTTAATGAGCAAGGTGATGAGAAGAAGGGAGGACCCCTTAAATACAGAGTATTTTTTATTTCTTTTAAGTTTAAAACATGTTCCATACTTTATTTGATAATCTTTTCTATTTGTTTAACTATATTTCATTAAACTATAGAGTTTTATAAATCATATTCCTTTGGCATCAAGCAGTTGGTGGTAACGAAACCGGCTCAATAGTAACCAAAACTCAAAAAATTGGAACTTTGATACTAATAGATACATCGAAAGAATCGGATTTATATGTTGATTTTAAATACATAAGTTTCATCAAATTTAGTCTTGCCCATCAAAAGCTACGAGCCTGAGAAAATTTGCCTTATTTTGGAAAATAGGGGGAAACGCCCCTTAAACGTCATACTATCTTAACGAAAATCACACCATCACATTTAGCGTATCAGAGAACTCTACTGTAGAAGTTTAAAGAAATGTTTCTACAAAAATGTGGAATTTTGTATTTTTTGCCAGAAAACCGATCACGGGTGCGTTTTTTTTTCCTTTTCCTTTTTTTCTTTTTTTTTATAGGTAAAACGTCCCGCTCTTTACGATAAAGTTTTTTATTGTTTTAAAAAGTAGAGTTGTAAGAAAGGGTCAAACTTTAGTGTAAAGAGTGGGGCACTTAGGAGGGAACAGTTCCTTTCATATACGGAGTAATTTCTATTCGTTTTAAGTTTTAATGTCGCTCTTTACTTTCAGTTGAGAAAACTTGTTTTTTTTTATCATCAAAATCTACAAAACTGAGAAAATTTGTCTGATTTTCGAAAAAGGGGTAAAGAACCCCTTGAAGTCATCAAATTTTAGTGAAAATCTCATTATCAGATTCAGTGTATCAAAGAACCCTACTGTAGAGGTTCCAAGCTCATGCCTCTAAAAATGTGGAATTTTGTAATTTTACGCCAGAAGAAATATCACAGATGCGTGCTTATTTGTTTTTTTCCTCATGGGTGATTGTATCAGCCCAGTGCACCTAGAATGTCGTATGAGGGCACATTCTAACAGAAATGTAAATTTCTAGTGCCCCTTTTATGTGACCAAAAAGCTGGACTAGGCCCCTCCCGCGCCTTTTTTCCAAAAATCGTCCGATCAAAATTTGAGATAGCTTTTTGTTTAGTATATTTGAAAGACCCAAAAACTGTGTCTTTGGAGAATTGCCCTATACAGCCCCTGGGGAATGGTTTTTAAGTTATAAAATTTGCCTACTGTTTACAAATAGTATTTATTATTGGGAAGTATGCAGACATTTTTCGGGTGGGGAGGGGAGGACGAATTTTCTGCTGGGAGGATTTGTCACAGGGAGAATTTTCTATGTAGAGAAATGTTTCCAGGGGGTGAACTTTTCAGGGAAATTTTACAATGGGTAAAATTTTCACCAGGATTAAATTGTCCAGAGGATATATCTGTGGGACGAGTTTTTTTTCGTGGAGGTGGAGCCAGGTATTCTGGCGTTATTTAAAAATGATCAGATATTAAATATAAAACAAGTTTTTTTCAACTGAAAGTAAGGAGCAACATTAAAACTTAAAACAAACAGAAATACTAATTATATCAGGGTATTTGCCCCCTCCTCAACACCTTGCTCTTTACACTAAAGTTTAAGTTTTGTCCCAATTCTTTAAAAACAACTCGTGAAACACAAGGGTCGTTTAGTTAGAACAATAAATAACTTGTTTCAAAGTACCGAACAACTGTAGCGTGAAGAGTGAGGTGTTAAGGAGGGGGCAACCCCCCTCATATAAATAATATTTTCCGTTCGTTTTAAATTTGAATGTTGCTCCTTTTTTTTTCATTGGAATTTTTTTTTACTATTATTTAATGAAGCTTAGAGTCAAACATTTTTCAATGGAAGGCCATGGAAAAAATATGTCAATTAAAGTAAAAGTATATAAAAAAGAAAAAATTAAGTAATTACAAAAAATACACAAAATAATAGCCTACTTACAAAACTAAGAAATACACTCCCATAATTCAGTTTTGTTGAGTAATGCCAAAGTGTTGGTCGGATATTTTTTTTTAGCAATATCAACAGTTTTGGATCAAACACCAAAATATTTAATGCCTTTAGACTCAGTCTTTATAAAGAGTAGCATATTATCAAAGTAGTAGGTTGAACGTAAAACATTACAACTAAGATTAAGAAAATTAAATAAAAATTTTCAATGCAATATTTTTAGTTTAATTTTGAATACCAAAAACGAATATATATGACACCCTTATACTTCATAACAGGAAAATATTAGATCTTTTTCGAAGTGACAACTAGAAAACCTAGAAAACTAGAAAACACAAAAAACCTGTCCGTTCACGTGAAAAATATAGAAATTCACAGAACTCCGTTCGTGGAAGACATTTTTGATTATAATTGCTTCATATATCAGCTCATGGGTTCTCTTGAAATGCAAGCAAAAGTTGACGGCATTTATTTTCCGAAATTATCCCTTTTTAAGCTGTTTTCGTTGTATTTTCTATAATTATACGGACTTTTCTCGTGTGCTAACAACTGCGCTAATTACTAATAAGCAAATAGATATTTAAGATCACCGTAAAAGCTGATTCTTTGATTGAATGTTATCAATAGTTAGCCTCTTTCGTTATTGACAAGGATCATTATTTACTTACCATTCATTACTAAGAAGAATTTGAGGATTTTGTTTTCTGTTACTGCAACCAAATCATATTGAAACAAAATTTCGTGGAAAACTGGAAAAGGTTCACTCAGTCATTAATTCAAACTTATATTTTTCCTTATTAAGGGTTAAAATCTATTGGCAGGCAGCCAACAATGGGGCAACACACATTTTTTCCATGGTTTTCCCCTATTTTGCTCTCTTTCCTTTGGTTTTCTTATAATTACTTTGTAGGCCCAAATTTCCAAGGGGAATCATTGTCCCCCTGCAACCCCCTGCCGGCGGCCATGTATTCCTTCAAGACAGGCACCCCTTGACCCACCAAAACAAACCCATGAACCCCTTCCTGAAAAGAAAGTTTACAGTAATGGAGTACTGTAAATAATTTAATGATGCCTCAATTTAATCTACTCAGTAGAATGAAGCTCGAAAACAATCATCTGTAATAACTGTTAATTTTTTATGAAAGTGCATATAAGTTAAGGCAATTGTGCCACTGCACTGCATTATGGCTCATGAAACTGGGAGACTATATAAATAGTCTTTCGAATATTTAAACTATTTAAATTTCTCAAAAATGTAAATAAAAAGTATTTTGGCCCTATTTGGACCAAAATACTTAGTTTTGCCACGAAACGTATAAATTACTGTTTTTGTCTTGGTGCAATATCTTTTGTTAATGAAAAGGCATAATCAATTTTCAATTGTGGCTTGAATGAGCTTTCTCATTTTTTTTCAGTTTTGTTGATAAGTTTTCATCAATTATTATATTGCATCTGAAAAAAACGGCTAAAGAAAAATGTTTGAGCTGAAAACTATAATACATCAAAAGAATAGGATTTTTAAATTAATTCCAAATAAACAAAATTCATCAAATTTAATGTTGATTTTCAAAAGCTGCAAGGCTCAAAATTTCTGCCTGGCTTACAAAAAGGGGACCCCCCCCCCCCCCAAAAAAAAAAGGCAGGCTTTAGTTTTTTATCCAGCTTATTTCAATCCATGGAAGTGTTTGTCTTTCCACGCTTTCTAGGGCTCTGTGATGATAAATATATTTTTTTTATTTTATGCTGATTCTAATATGCGTTCTTTATTTATTACTTGACACCTAGTTCACTGTTAAAACTGGAGACCTCAAATGGAGACCTCAAACTGGAAGGAAGATGGAGACTTCCATCAAATGGAGACTCAAACTGGAGACCTCAATAATATGCGTTCTTTATTTATTACTTGACACCTAGTTCACTGTTAAAACTGGAGACCTCAAATGGAGACCTCAAACTGGATGGAAGATGGAGACTTCCATCAAATGGAGACTCAAACTGGAGACCTCAATAATATGCGTTCTTTATTTAATACTTGACAACTAGTTCACTGTTAAAACTGGAGACCTGCATCAAACATTTGTTGCATTAATAGTTGAGTTCCCTGTTCTATGGCATTTTTTAACTTAACCAATATGAAGAATCAAAGTTCATTTTCACCGTGTTTGGTACTCTAAAAAATTTACAAGTTGAAAAATTGGGGGTGATGATAGTTCATTCAGAAATCCATATTTCAGTGCTTCAAAAAATCAATCTCTGTTGTAGATGTCATGATATTACCCAGTGTCGGATACAGGCGCTACCTGAAAAAATTATTAGCTATCATCTGTGCTTACAAAGATTAACTCAGTAATCTTGAGGGGGTTTTCCGCCATCCAAACAACTGTTATCTAAAAAAAAATTTCTAGCAATTGTGATTCAACCGTTCAGCTGAACACTGTTAGCTAACATTGTTAGAGAATATCAAACAGTTCGTGGTAACGAACTGTAGTAAGGAGCGACTCGGCTCAACAGTAAACGAAACTCTGAAGAACGGAATTTTGATAGTAATAAATAATTAAAAGAATTTGATTTTCATGCTGATTTTAAATATATAAGTTTCATCAAATTTAGTCTTGCTCATCAGAAGTTACGAGCCTGAGAAAACTTGTCTTGTTTTAGAAAACAGGGGGAAACACCACCTTAAAAGTCATAGGATCTGAACGAAAATCACACAATCGCATTCAACGTATCAGAGAACCCTACTGTAGAAGTTTCAAAATATGGAACTTAGTATTTTTTGCCAGAAGACCGATCACGGGTGCGTGTTTATTTTTATTTTTTTTTTTGTTTTTTTTTCCAGGGGTGATAGTATCGGCCAAGTGGTCCTAGTGGTCCAAAAATGTCGAGAGAGGGCTCATTCCAACGGAAATTAAAAGTTCTAGTGCCCTATTTAAGTGACCAAAAAACTGGAGGGTACCTAGGCCCCCTCCCACGCTCATTTTTCCAAAGTCAACGGATCACAATTGTGAGATAACCATTTTGTTCAGCATAGTCAACAAACATAATAACTATGTCTTTGGGGGCTGATTTATTCCCCCACAGTCCTCGGGGGAGGGGCTGCAAGGTACAAGCTTTGACGAGCGCTAATATACAGTAATGGTTATTTGAAAGCGTACAGACCTTTTCAGGAGGATTTTTTGGTTGGGGGGAAGGGGGTTGAGGGGACTACATGGGACGATCTTCCCTTCTAGGAATTTTTCATGGGAGAAGGGAAATTCCATGAAGTGGGCGCAGGATTTTCTAGCATTATAACACAGTTCGTGGTAACGAACTGTAGTAAGAAGCGACCCGGCTCAATAGTAAACGAAACTCTAAAAAACAGAATTTTGATGCTAAATGATACATCGAAAGAATCAGATTTTTATGCTGATTTCTAATATATAAGTTTAATCAAGTTTAGTCTTTGTCATCAAAAGTTACGAGCCTGAGAAAATTTGCCTTATTTGGGAAAATAGGGGAAACACCCCCTAAAAGTCACAGAATCTTAACGAAAATCACACCATCGCATTTGGCATATCAGAGAACCCTATAGAGCAAATTTCAAGCTCCTATCTACAAAAATGTGGAATTTCGTGTTTTTTGCCAGAAGACAAATCAGGGGTGCGTTTTTGTTTGTTTGTTTGTTGTTTTTTTCTTTTCCCCAGGGGTCATCGTATCGACCAAGTGGTCCTAGAATGTCGCAAGAGGGCTCATTCTAACGGAAATCAAACGTTCTAGTGCCCTTTTTAAGTGACCAAAAAAATTGGAGGGCACCTAGGCCCCCTCCCACGCTCGTTTTTTCCATAGTCAACAGATCAAAATTTTGAGATAGCCATTTTGTTCTGCATAGTCAAAAACCATAATAACTATGTCTTTAGGAATGACTTACTCCCCCACAGTCCCTGGGGGAGGGGCTGCAAGTTACAAACTTTGACCAGCGTTTACATACAGTAATGGTTATTGGGAAGTGCACAGACGTTTTCAGGGGGATTTTTTTTGTTCTGGGGTGGGGTTGAGGGGAGGGGGCTATTTGGAAAAATCCTTCCTTGGAGTAATATGTCATGGGGGTAGAGAAATTCAATGGAAAATTAAGGATTTTCTAGCATTACTATAAAAACAAGAGCTAAGAGCTCATATGGCACTTGTGACGAGGCAAGAAGAGCTAAGAGCCAAGAGATCATATGGTATGAGCTCTAACAAAATTCTATGAATCAATAGATTGATTTGAAAGGAAAATAAGAGGCTTAATGCCGGTCAGGATTTAAAATAAGAGCTCTGAGTCACGATGTCCTTCTAAATATCAAAATTCATTAAGATCTGATCACCCACTCGTAAGTTATAAATACCTAATTTTTTCTAATTTTTCCTCTCCCTTTAGCCCCCAGATGGTAGAATCTGGGAAAACGACTTTATCAAGTCAATTTGTGCAGGTCCCTGACACGCCTACCGATTTTCATCGACCAAACACGTCCAGAAGCACCTGACTCACCAAATCACTGAACCCTGCTCCCAACTCCCCCAAAGAGAGCGAATCCAGTACGGTTCTGTCAATCACGTATCAAGGATATTTGCTTATTCTATCCACCAAGCTTCATCCCAATTCCCTCACTCCAAGTGTTTTCCAAGATTTCCCCCTCCAACTCCCCCCAATGTCAAAGATCTGGTCGGGATTTGAAATAAGAGCTCTGAGACATGAATTCCTTCTAAATATCAAATTTCATTAAGATCCCATCACCTATTCGTAAGATAAAAATACCCCCATTTTCACATTTTCCAAGAATTCCGGTTTCCCCCTCCAACTCCCCCCAATGTCACAGGATCTGGTCAGAATTTAAAATTAGAGCTTTAAAGCACAAGATCCTTCTAAATATCAAATTTCATTAAGATCTGGTCACCCTTTCGTAAGTTACAAATACCTCAATTTTCAAAATTACCCCCCCCCAACTCCACCAAAGAGAGCGGATCCAGCCCGGTTATGTCAGTCACGTATCTTAGACAGGTTTTTATTCTTCCCATCCAGTTTCAAGTATTTTCTAAGATTTCCGGTCCCCCAAACTGCCCCCCTCCCCAATTACGCTGGATCCGGTTGATATTTAAAATAAGAGATCTGAGTTACGAGGTCCTTCTAAATATGATGTTTCATGAAGATCCGATCACTCCTTCGTAAGTTAAAAATATGTCATTTTTCTAATTTTTCAGAATTAACCCCCCCCCCCCAATTGAGTGAATCTGTTCCAATTATGTAAATCACGTATCTAAGACATCTGCTTATTTTCCCCACCAAGTTTCATCCCGATCCCTCCACTTTAAGTGTTTTCCAAGTTTTAGGTTTCCCCCTCCCAACTCCCCGTCCAATGTCACCAGATCCGGTCGAGATTTAAAATAAGAGCTCTGATATTCAATTTCAGTGAGATCCGATCACCCCTTAGCAAGTTAAAAATACCTCATTTTTTCTAATTTTTCAGAATTACCCCCCCCCCCCCCAACTACCCCAAAGAGAGTGGATCCGTTCCGGTTATGTCAGTCATTTATCTAGGACTTGTGCATATTTTCCCCACCAAGTTTCATCCCGATCCCTCCACTCTAAGTGTTTTCCAAGATTTTAGGTTTCCCCCCTCCCAACTTCCCCCCCCCCAATGTCACCAGATCCGGTTGGGATTTAAAATAGCAGCTCTGAGACACGATATCCCTCCAAACATTAAATTTCATTAATATCTGATAAACCGTTCGTAAGTTAAAAATATTTCTATTTTTCTATTTTTTCCGAATTAACGGGCCCCCAATACCCCCCCCCCCCCAGATGGTCAAATCGGGAAAACGACTATTTCTTATTTAATTTGTTCCGGTCCCTGATACGCCTGCCAAATTTCATCGTCCTAACTTACCTGGAAGTGCCTAAAGTAGCAAAACCGGGACCGACAGACAGACAGAATTTGCGATTGCTATATGTCACTTGGTTAATACCAAGTGCCATAAAAACAATGAAAAAATAAACATGAAAAAGTGTTTTTTCAATTGAAAGTAAGGAGTAGCATTGAAACTTAAAACGAACAGAGATTATTACGCATATGAGGGGTTCTAAAAATACTTTAGCATAAAGAGCGAGGTATTTAGGAGGAGATAAATACCTCGCCTTTATGCTAAAGTATTTTTAGTAATTTCAACTATTTATTCTACGGCCTCTCTGATTCAGGGGTCATTCATAAAGAATTGGGACAAAACTTACGATTTAGTGTAAAGAGCGAGGTATGAACGAGGGTACAAACCCCCTCATATACATAATAAAAATATAAGAATATAAAAGTTTGTTACGTAAGTTAATTCTTAAGTTACGTATATTTTTTACTAATAAAAACGTTGGTTAAAAATTAAAAGTTCTAGTTGCCTTTTTAAGTAACCGAAAAATTGGAGGGCAACTAGGCCTCCTTAACCACCCCTTATTTCTCAAAATCGTCTGATCAAAATTAAGAGAAAGCCATTTAGCCAAAAAAAGAATTAATATGCAAATTTCATTTTAATAATTTATGTGCGGAGAGCCAAAATCAAACATGCATTAATTCAAAAACGTTCAGAAATTAAATAAAAAAAACTAGTTTTTTAAACTGAAAGTAAGGAGCGACATTAAAACTTAAAACGAAGAGAAATTAATTCGTATATGCAATGGGTTGTCCCCTCCGCAACCCCTCGCTCTTTATGCTAAAGTTTGACTCTTTGCCACAATTCTACTTTTTAAAACAATTAAAAGCTTTAGCGTAAAGAGCGAGGGATTACGGAGGGGAAAACCCATTTCATATACGGATTAATCTTCATGTTGACATTTCTTTCGACTTTTAATTGTCCCCCATCTCTACCTATTTTCCGAATAGGTGGTATGTAACATTTGACGACATTTAAGAAAGGCCCAGAGTGTCAAATTGTACCGAAAATAAAGTAACAAGTTAAACAACATTCAGTAAATATACCTTTGGATATAGTTTCCTGTTTGGCCTGTTTTCGGATTATGCCTCCTAGAATACGTTTTAGAAAAAATATTACCTTCCTATCAACGGTAGAAGTAAATCAGACTGACTCGGTAAGTTATTTTTTCACTGTCTAAATAAATGGATCTATCCCCATTTGAAAATTTGTTTGTTCGTAATAGAACGGCAGAGTGGTCGAAGAAAAGAATACCTAATTTAAGGTGTTACGCCATAAAGATTGCTATGTATCCCAGTGTGGATGTAGTTTATGTAAATCCTGTTTAAACCAGTGATCTATTCTTACGAATCCAGATTCGATTCACTTTGTACCGTTCGTTTTTTATTCTATTGTTTGACCTTGGCGTTATAAGCAGATGAGCCTTATAACCCAGTAAGGTGATGAAAACCCCAGTCCAAATTACACAACTTTCCCTTAAATGTAGTTGTCGCTCATCCTCGGGTATTAACGGTTCAAGTCTTGCATGAAAAAAATACAAAAAACAAGTTTTTTTAAATGAAAGTAAGGAGCAACATTAAAACTTAAAACGAACGGAAATTACTCAGTATATGAAAGGGGCTTTTCCTCCTCGACGCCCCGCTCTTTACACTAAAGTTTGGCTCTTTCTCTTAACTCTATTTTTAAAACAGTAAGAAACTTTAGCGTAAAGAGCGGGGCGTTGAGGAAGAAAAGTCCCTTTCATACACTGAGTAATTTCTGTTCGTTTTAAGTTTTAATGTAGCTCCTTACTTTCATTTAAAAAACTTGTTTTTTGTATTTAATTTCTAAACGTTTTTGAATCAATGCATGTTTTGATATAATTAAAACCTAATTTGCATATTTTTTTCTTGGCTAAATGGCTTTGTCATAGTTTTGATCGAATGATTTTGAGAAAAAATGGAGCGGGGGAGGAGGCCTAGTTGCCCTCCAATTTTTTGACTTAAAAAGGAAACTAGAACTTTTAATTTTTTTGTGAATGTTTTTATTAGTAAAAGATATACGTAACTTATAAATTTGCTTACGTAACGAACTTTTGTATTCTCATGTTTTTATTACATATATGAGGGGGTTCACCCCCTCGTCAGTACCTTGCTCTTTACACTAAAGCTTAAATTTTATCCCAATTCATTAAGAATGACCCCTGAATCACAAAAGCCGTAGAATAAATAGCTGAAATTACTAAAAATACTTTAGCGTAAAGAGCGAAGTATTAGGAGGAGGTGAGCCCCTCATATGCGTAATAATTTCTGTTTGTTTTAAGTTTTAATGCTGCTCCTTACTTCCAGTTGAAAAAACTGTTTCATATTTATTTTTTCATTGTGTTTTTTTTTTAATAATGCTAGAAAGTCCTGCGCTCCCTTCATGGAAATTTTCTTCCCCATGACAAATTCCTCGATGGGAAGTTCCCCAAACATATTCCCCAACATATCTCCCTCTTTTCAACCCCTCCCCCAACCCAAAAATACCCCTGAGAACGTCTGTACACTTTCTAATAACCATTACTATATGTAAGCACTGGTCAAAGTGTGTGACTTGTAGCCCCTCCCACATGGACTGTGGGGGAGTAAGTGGTTCCGAAAGACATAGTTATAAGGTTTTTTGACTACGTTGAATAAAATGGCTATCTCAGAATTTTGATCCGTTGACTTTGCGAAAATAATTAGCGTGGGAGGGGGCCTAGGTGCCTTCCAGTTTTTTTGGTCACTTAAAAGGGGCACTAGAACTGTTCATTTTCGTTAGAATGAGCCCTCTCGCAACATTCTAGGACCACTGGATCGATACGATCACCCCTGGGAAAAAAAAAACAAAAAAAAACAAACAAACAAATAAACACACATCCGTGATCTGCCAAAAATTCTGGCAAAAAATACAAAATTCCACAATTTTGTAGATAGAAACTTGAAACGTCTATAATAGGGTTCTCGGATATACTGAATCTGATGGTGTTATTTTCGTTAAGATTCTATGACTTTTAGGGGGTGTTTCCCCCTATTTTCTAAAATAAGGCAAATTTTCTCAGGCTCGTAACTTTTGATGAGTAAGACTAAACTTGATGAAACTTATATATTTAAAATCAGCATTAAAATGCGATTCTATTGATGTAGGTATTGGTATCAAGGTTTTTTAGGGTTTTGGCTGCTATTGAGCCGGGTCGCTCCTTACCACAGTTCGTTACCACGAACTGTTTGATCTATGTAGTTCTTATAGGGATTGCCAATCCTCATTCTTTTGTGTTTTTGTCGTAGTTTTTAGATAGTTTCGTTTGAGTGCAAAGGAAAATTACGCTTTTTCCCAATTGCTAGCTAAAATCATTTTTGCGAAATGATTTTGGAAAAGGTTCTAACGAAATAAACAAACTTCAAATTAAATACCTTGGGTCAAAGAATACAGCTAATCGTCAGTGCTTTTCCCTGTAACATGTAGGGGAGACCGGGATTATCCCAGACAAGGGGTTACTCTGGACAGGAAATTTTCTCCCTAATTGCCATCTACAAGATTCCATAAAAAAAAAATGAAATAGTGTTTTCTAGCGATATATTAAAGAAGCTCATTAAAAAAGCCAATAGTTTAACCACTTCTGAAAAAAATTGGATAAAAGTAATTTGGAGATACGTCTCGTGATATTTCAATCGTTTTATCTGTAATCGTAAGTCCTGTAGTAGCTCAGTGAGAGTTGCACTAAAATTCAAACTTCGTCGCTTCCGAGTAGGTATTCTTTGGGCTGTTTCTTTCTTTTCAGAACACAGCCATCTGTTTTTGTTTGTTCAGGACGCATGGTCTAACGTTTACTGTCACAAAAAGGCTATTTTGGACACCTGTTGAGGGGTAACTTCGGACACTTTACTGAAGTGTCAATATCCCCTTGTGGTCGAAAACGTGGATTTTCGCTTTAAAAGAGGATTGACTAGGTTAATTTGCCTGGCAATCGAGAAAATTAAGCCTCTCCAGATAATACAAAATAAAGCTTTAAGATTTTTGGAATTTTTCTTCATTTCCTATGTGATTGGAAAGTTTCCCAAAAACAATTATTCAATTCTTATTTTTTAGTATATCAAGCCTTAGTCGACTTAAAGAATTTGAATGGAATGATAATATTTAATGTCTAGGATTTTTTTTTTTACAGGTAGTATATAATTCAAGTAGGGTATCTCCCTACTGGCTCTATTTTTTTTTTCATTCCCTAAAGAGGAATTTATAATAGAAATTCACGGCTGTGCCAAGACGTTATAGACGATTCCAAGTTTCCAAATGTATTAAGAAGGTAGCCAAAGGACTATGCGAAAAGTTGTGGAAGAATTTTGTATTAAGAGGAATACCTTAAAATACTATTCTCAAAGAGCAATAGAGAAATAGCTATTGCAGATGAACATTCCCCTTCTTCATCACCCAGCAGTGCCTCTTAAAGTGACGGCTATCACTTTAGTTTGACAAAAAAAGACATTTAAAGGCAAGTGTTTAGTCCTGAGTTAGAAGATTGGTAGTGGAATATTCTGAGCTCCCTAGGGTGCACTTTGTACAACGTATGATACGCAGTACTCCTCCCGGCACATTAAGACCAGCCCACTCAAGTAGATGGATAAACAGTGGCCTGATTTTACAAACAATGGACTACTTCGTAAAAAGGCGAAAGTAGGAGTCCAACTATTTTTCTCCTAGACAACCATGACAGCCACTTTGACCGAAGTTCCTGAAAATAACTTCCCAAAAGTAGCTGTCCGAGATAACCCCGGTCTCCCCAGCCGTTCGGTGGCCTTTCCAGTACTTATTTAAGAAGAAGAAGATCAAACTATGAGGTAAAGAATCAGACTATCAGCCACCTTAGCAACCTTCATAAGTGTTAAGAAACCATTGTTCTTGGAAATGGAAAAGTGAATATGTCACTTTACTGCAGGAATTTGATGTAACAGTGACCACCAAAGTACAACCTTTATTGTTTCCAGAAACATACCCAAGAATCTGTTTAGGATACACCCCATACTGTCAAAATGACAGAAAAAAGGTAAATTATGAAATTATGGTTTTGGCCACATTGACGTCTGACAAGGAACGTTTTGACACCTTATTCATCATCATAATTTTATTTATAATCCATCCCAAAAAAAACGGACAGAAAGCCCAGAAAAAGACAGAGTAAAAATCAAGAAAAGAAAAAAAAACGGAAAAGAGACAGCAGAAATAAAAACACACTTTGACCACTACAAACGAGGGACAAACGGAAATGACCAAAAATGGGAAGAATTCTGGCATTCGGTAGTGAAATCACAAATACGCTTCTCATTAACTCCAGCTGGGTTTACCCATTGATACTTTCTTTGCAGAAAAGAGTTACTTTTGGTAAGACCAAACAGGATCAAGGGCAAGTAAGTGAGGAACCGTTAGGTTATTACATAAGTGAGGACGGTGAACTCTACTTAGATTAACTAAAAAAAACTAGTTTTTTTAACTGAAAGTAAGGAGCGACATTACAACTTAAAACGAACGGATATTACTCCGTATATGAAATGGGTTGTCCCCTCCGCAATCCCTCGTTTTTTATACTAAAGCTTTTAATTGTTTTAAAAAGTAGAATTGTGGCAAAGAGTCAAACTTTAGCGTTAAGAGTGAGGGATTGCGGAGGGGACAACCCATTTCATATACGGAGTAATTTCTCTTCGTTTTAAGTTTTAATGTCGCTCCTTACTTTCAGTTAAAAAAACTAGTTTTTTTTTTCTTATTTAATTTCTAAACGTTTTTGAATTAATGCATGTTTGATTTTGGCTCTCCGCACATAAATTATTAAAATGAAATTTGTATATTAATTCTTGTTTTTGGCTAAATGGCTTTCTCTTAGTTTTGATCAGACGATGTTTTGAGAAATAAGGGGTGAGGAGGCCTAGTTGCCCTCCAATTTTTCGGTTACTTAAGAAGCCAACTAGAACTTTTAATTTTTAACAAACGTATTTATAAGTAAAAAATATACGTAACTTAAGAATTAACTTATGTAACAAACTTTTATATTCTTATATTTTTATTATGTATACGAGGGGGTTTTTACCTTCGTTAATACCTCGCTCTTTACACTAAATCGTAAGTTTTGTCCCAATTCTTTAAGAATGACCCCTAAATCAGAAAGGCCGAAGAATAAATAGTTGAATTTACTAAAAATACTTTAGCATAAAGAGCGAGGAATTTATCTCTTCCGAAATACCTCGGTCTTTGTGCTAAAGTATTTTTAGAACCCCTTATATGCGTAATAATCTCTGTTCGTTTTAAGTTTCAATGCTACTCCTTACTTTCAATTGAAAAAACGTTTTCATGTTTATTTTTTCATTGTTTTTTTATAGTGATGCTAGAAAGTCCTGCGCCCTTTTCATTGAATTTTTCTTCCCCCATGACATATTCATCCAAGGAAAGATGCTCCCACATAGCCCCCTCCCCTCAGCCCCACCCCAAATAAAAAAAAATCCCCCTGAAAATGTCTGTTTACTTCCCAATAACCATTACTATATGTAAACCCTGGTCAAAGTTTGTAACTTGCAGCACCTCCCCCAGGGATTGTGGGGGAGTAAGACATTCCCAAAGACATAGTTATTATGGTTTTCGACTATGCGGAACGAAAAGGCTATCTCAAAATTTTGATCCGTTGACTTTGGGAAAAAATGAGCGTGGGAGGGGGCCTAGGTTCCCTCCAATTTTTTGGTCACTTAAAAAGGGAACTAGAACTTTTCATTTCCATTAGAATGAGCCCTTTTGTGAAATTCTAGGACCACTTGGTCGATACGATGACCCCTGGGGAAAAGAAAAAAAAAAAAAAAAAAAAAAAAACAAATGAACACGCACCCGTGATTTGTCTTCTGGCAAAAAATACGAATTTCCACATTTTTGTAGATAGGAGCTTGAAATTTTTTCTATAGGGTTCTCTGATACGCCAAATGCGATGGTGTGATTTTCGTTAAGATTCTGTGACTTTTGGGGAGTGTTTCCCCTATTTTCCAAAATAAGGCAAATTTTCTCAGGCTCGTAACTTTTGATGACAAAGGCTTAATTTGATGAAATTTATATATTTAGAATCAACATGAAAATTTGATTCTTTTGATGTATCTCTTAGCATGAAAATTTTGTTTTTTAGAGTTTCGTTTACTATTGAGCCGGGTCACTCCTTACTACAGTTCGATACCACGAACTGTTTGATACGAAACGTTTTAAGCCAGGGAGGCATACGCAGCCCAAATCTTACTGACATAATTTTTTTAAGGTTTGCTCCAATAGGCATGCCCAGGTAAGTAAGGCTGCTAGCAAAAGAAACCTCAGAGCCGGATAGACTTATTGAATTTCTATTCTCTTTATAGTTGAATGGTAGAACAACTGTTTTATCTGTATTAAGGCTCAAACCAATGTGTTCGTACTCTTCTTGGAGAAACTCAAAGGTTGAAGAGCATCCTTGAAAAGTGTAGGAAAGGTTTAGTAGGTCATTTGCAAAAGTAACTAATGAAATATCAACTCCTTTGAAGATAAAAGTACAGTTCAGCTTATCCTGAGCACCGGTAACACAATTGTTAAACAAAACTGGAGAAGTGAGAGCTCATTGGCGTACACCTTCCAGAATCGGAAATAGTTGACTACCATCTCCAATTCAAGCCGTCAGATTTCTATACATAAGTCTTAAACAAGTGATTACCGCAGCATCAGTACCTTTGAAAAGGGCCTCAAGCAAAACCTGCGAAAATATACACGAGTCAAAAGCTCTTGCAACATCGAGTGCACATAAGACCAGGAAATCACCTCTTTCCTCAATATCCTTCAGCACATTTATAAGTAGAAATAGAGCATGCTCTCTACCTAAGCCTCGCTGGTACCCAAACTGATGAGGAGGGGCGGAGCAATTTTCTTCAATATCTCTTGTCAAAAAAGACTCAAAGAGCTTGAAAGCAGTAGATAAGATGGTAATGGGGCGATAAGAACTGCACAGAGAAGCGTTTTTTTGCCCTTTTTAAGGACGGGAGTTATTTATCCGGTACAAAATTGCAAAGGGACTACACCACAAACAAGGATCACCTGAAACAATAGTGCTAAGTGTTGCTCGATTAAAGAGCCTGCAAGTTGCAGGTGTCTTGCTGAAATATAATCAACACCAGAGGAAGATTTTTTTTTTAATTTCGGAATCAAATCTCCGCTGATTATAAAAGATTTAGAGGCAACTTTTTTAAGAAACCTGCCTAAAAGCTTGCAGGCAGACACAAATTGTGAATCAGACTATTCATTGTTATAATTTGTAGGCATATAAAAATTAATTACTAGATGATTTTCAAGCTTAGCGGCAATAAAGTAATCAGTCTCGGCTAATAGCTTGCAAGGGAATCGGGAGAAGATAGCGAGACCGCTAGATGGTCTGCCTCACAGTCTCACAACTGCACTACGAGAGAGGAGATAAAAATTAGAAAATAGTAGTAACAGGCTTTGGCGGTTTTCTGACAGGAAATGCTCTTGAATCAGAACTAGGTCATGGGACTGCAAGAACTGTGAAAGAATTCGGATTTTATCAATAACTTTTCCATTAATAGTCGGGAGGGACGCAGCCCCAAAAGATTTGTGATCGGGGAGGCATTGTATATGTTATATCTACATTAAAATCTCCGCTGATTATAACAGACTTAGAGGTAAATTTTTTAAGAAACCTGCCTAAAAGCTTGTAGACAGACGCAAATCGTGAATCAGATTGTTCGTTGTTATAATTTGTAGGCATATAAGCGTTAATTACTACATGATTTTCAAGCTTAGCGGCAATAAAGTAATCAGTATCTGCTAATAGCTTGCAATGGAATCGGGATAGGATAACGAGACCGCTAGATGGTCTGCCTCGCAGTCTCACAACAGCACTACGAAAAAGGAGATAAAAACAGAAAATAGTAGTAACAGGCTATGGCGGTCTTCCAACAGGAAATGCTCCTGAATCAGAACTAGGTCATGAGACTGCAAGAACTCCTTAACGTCCCGCTCTTTACGCTACAGTTATTTACTGTTTTATAAATTAGAATTGAGAGAAAGAGTCAAAGTTTAGCGTAAAGAGCGGGACGTCGAGGAAGGAACAGCCCCTTTCATACACGGAGTAATATCTGTTCATTTCAAGTTTTAATGTCACTCCTTACTTTCAGTTAAAAAAAACTTGTTTTTTTATTTAATTGTTAATATAGGAAAATATTTTAAGGCTTCATTTAAATAAGTTTACTCACTTAATACATCCAAAAATTGTGCTCAATTATATATAATTGGACATCAAGTATTATGAGGGACGAGTTTAACGAGTTTAAATGAGGGGAGTTTGTTTACACAGGGCTGGGGGAATAATCTGTCTAGAGTGTATTGCTGTACCCAAATTTAACATCTCTCGGGAGCCTTCCAATAGAAAATCAAACAGTTCGTGATAACAAACTGTAGTAAGGAGCGACCTGGCTCAATAGTAACCGAAACTCTAAAAAAAACAAATTTTGGTACCAATAGTTATATCAAAAGAATTTTATTTTAATGCTGATTTTAAATATATAAGTTTCATCAGGTTTAGTCTTACTCATCAAATGTAACGACCCTGAGAAAATTGCCTTATTTTATAAAATAGAGGGAAACACCCCTTAAAAATTATAGAATCTTAACGAAAATCATACCATCAGATTCAGCGTATGAGAGAAACTCACTTTAGAAGTTTCAAGCTCCTATCTAAAAAAATGATGAATTTTGTATTTTTTGCCAGAAGACAGATCACGAATGCGTGTTTATTTGTTTTTTTGTTTTGTTTTTTTTCCCCAGGGGTGATCGTATCAACCCAGTTGTCCTAGAATGTTGCGAGAGGGCTCGTTCTAACGGAGATTAAAATTTGTAGCGCCCTTTTAAAGTGACCAAAAAAATTGGAGGGCACCTAGGCCCCCTCCAACCCACATTTTTTCCCCAAAGTAATCAGATCAAAATTTTGAGACAGCCATTCTGTTCAACTTAGTTGATAAGCTAATAGTTATGATTTTGGGGACGATTTAATCCCCCACAGTCCCCAGGGGAGGGGCTGCAAGCTACAAACTTTAACCATTTTACATATAGTTTACATATAGTAATGGTTATTACGAAGTGTACAGACGTTTACAGGGGGAATTTTTCGTGTTGGGGTGGTAGTGGGTCGGGGGTTACTTGGGAGGATCTTTCCATGGAGGAATTTATCAAGAGGGAAGAAAATTTCGATGAAGGGAGCGCAGGATTTTCCAGTATTATTTAAAAAGAAACAATGAGAAAATAAATAAATAAAAAATATCACCTGGAAGTAACGAGTAGCATTAAAACTTAAAACGAACATACAATATTACGTATAAAAAAAGATTTTCTCCTCCACAATACCTTGCTCTTTACACTAAAGTATTTTTTGTAATTTCAACTATTTGTTCTACGGCCATTGTGATTCAGGAATCATTCTTAAATATTTGGGGTAAAATTCCAGCTTTAGTTTAAAGAGCGAGGTATTGACGAGGGGGCAAACCCCTCATATACATAATAAAAATACACAATTGTAGAAGTTCGCTACGTAATTTAATTCGTAAGGTACGTATGTTTATTACTAACAAAAACGTTCGTACAAAAAATAAAAGAATCTAGCTGCATTTTTAAGTAACCAAAAATAGGAGGGCATCTAGGGCTCCTCCTCCACCCTTTTTTTTATCAAAATCATCTGATCAAAACTATGAGAAAGCCTTTTAGCAAAAAAAAATACAAATTTTGTTTTAATTATTCATGCGCGGTGAGCCAAAATCAAAACATGCATTAATTCAAAAACATTCAGAAGTTTTTTTAACTGCAAGTAAGGAGCGACATTAAAACTTAAAACGAACAGAAATTATTCCGTATATGAGAGGGATTGTCCCCTCCACAACGCCTAGCTCTTTACGCTGAAGTTTTTTATTGTTTTAAAAAGTAGAGTTATGAAAAAGAGTCAAACTTTAGCGTAAAGAGCGAGAAGTTGCGGAGGGGACAATCCCTCTCATATACGGAATGATATCTGTTCGTTTTAAGTTTTAATGTCGCTCCTTACTTGCAGTTAAAAAAAACTTGTTTTTTTACTTAATCTTTAATATATCAGATACTTGTTGGAGAAAATTGTTGGAAAACTTAAAGCGAAATATTTCTGTTAACTAACAATTTTGTTTCCGCCGTTCAAACAAATACCTGTTTGCTAAATTATTAGCAAAAAATTGCACGGCGGAATACTCCCTTTGATTATGATGCCTCTTTTGTGTTTAGATTGCAGAAAAATATATACAGTTATGAGTTGATACACAACACACCTACTCTTCTACCCAAGATTAAAAACCTAAAGTCTTAAGTTGAAAACAAAGGGCGCGGAAGGAAGATGAAATAGGATGAAGGCATTTAGGATGAGCATAAAGCTTTAGTCTATCATTATCTGGTAGCTATTTAAAAAACCTAATCAGCACAGATAATAAAAGGAAAATAAAAGATAATTAAATATAAAGATAATTATAAGATAATTAAAGATAATTAATTATAATTAAATATAAATTTTAATTATTAATTAAATTATATTAATATTAATATTATTTTATAATTAAATAATTAATTATAATTAAATATAAATATTAAATAATTAAAGATAATAAAAGATAATCAAAATAAGTTAATAATATAAATTTATAAAATATAAATAATTAAATTTAAAAATAAAAAGATAATATGAGTAATTTTTGACTTAAAACTATTGTGTACAAAGAAAAAGCAGATTATTATCAGAATCGATTCTAACTTATTAAAATTCACAATCAATAATCCTACCACTGCTTATTATGCAGGGAGGTACAATCGCAAAATTCATTTTATTTTTTACTTTGATGTACCGATTTTTAGATAAAGCGCTGTCTCTGATAGGTCACCGATCCGAGCAACCGAGGCCCGATTTTAGTTAGAATTAAATAAAAATACAAGTTTTTTTATTTAATTTCTGAACGTTTTCGAATTAATGCATTCAATTTCACACTATTAAATAATTTGAAATTTGAATATTATTTTTTTTGCTAAATGACTTTCTCATAGTTTTGATCGGACGATTTTGAGAAAAAAAGGAGTGGGGGAGTAGGCCTAGTTGCCCTCAAATTTTTTGGTTACTTCAAAAAACAACTAGAACTTTTACTTTTACGAACGTTTAATATACGAAAAAATATACATAACTTACGAATATATCAGATTACGTATATGAGGGGGTTCGTCCCCTCTTCAATACCTCGCTCTTTACACTAAAGCTTAAATTTTGTCCCAATTCCTTAAGAATTACCCCTGAATCAAAAAAGCCGTAGAATAAATAGTTGAAATTAATAAATTTACTTTGGTCTAAAGAGCGAGGTATTAAGAAGGGGTGAGCCCCTCATATGCGTAATAATTTCTGTTCGGTTTAAGTTTTAATAGTGCTCCTTATTTTCAGCTGAAGACATTTTCTCATATTTATTTTTCATTATTAAAAAAAAAAGCTAAAAAAAACCTGCGGCCCCTTCATGGAAATTCTCTTTTTCCATGACAAATTCCTCCATGGAAAGTTCCCCCCATAAACCCTCCCCCCAAACCAAAAATTCCTCCCGAAAGCGTCCGTACACTTCCCAATAACCTTTACTATATGCAAACACCAGTCAAAGTTTGTAACTTGCAGCCCCTCACATGGGGACTGTGGGGGAGTAAGTCGTCCCCAAAGACATAGTTATTAGGTTTTTCGACTATGCTGAATAAAATGGCTATCTTAGAATTTTGATCCGGTGACTTTGGGAAAAAATGGGCGTGGGAGGGGACCTAGATACCCTCCAATTTTTTGGTAATTTAAAAAGGGAACTAAGACTTCTATTTCCGTCAGAATGAGCCCTCTTACCACACTCTAGAACCACTGAGTCGATACGATCATCCCTGGGGTAAAAAACAAAAAAAAAAAAAAAAAAAAAAAAAAAAAAAATAAACACGCATCCATGATCTTTCTTGTGGCAAAAAATACAGAATTCCACATTTTTATTCATAGGAGCTTGAAACTTCTACAGTAATGCTCTCTGTTACACTGAATCTGATGGTGTCATTTTCGTTACGATTCTGTGACTTTTAAGGGGTGTTTTCCCCTATTTTCTAAAATAAGGCAAATTTTCTCAGGCTCGTAACTTTTGATTGATACGACTAAACTTGATGAAACTTATATATTTAAAATCGGAAATGAAATACGATTCTTTTGATGCAACTATTGGTATCAAAATTCCGTTTTTTTAGAGTTTCATTTACTATTGAGCTGGGTCGCTCCTTACTACAGTTCGTTACCACGAACTGTTTCACTATTTTTCTTTATATGCCTGCTTTGTAAGTTTATACCAATAAAAAATTTTCTTGAATTGTTTTACAATATTTTTCAATTTTTGAAATTTTGTTTTACAATTTTTCTTGAATTAGTTTATACCAATAAAAAATTTTCTTGAATATACCAATAAAAATTTTTAAACTTGATGAAACTTATATATTTAAAATCGGAAATGAAAAACGATTCTTTTGATGCAACTATTGGTATCAAAATTCCGATTTTTTAGAGTTTCGTTTACTATTGAGCCGGGTCGCTCCTTACTACAGTTCGTTACCACGAACTGTTTCACAATTTTTCTTTCTGCCTGCTTTGTAAGTTTATACCAATAAAAAATCTTCTTAGCCATCTTCCAGATGTGATACACCGATAGACCAAAGCTTGTTTTAAGAAAATTCGATACCTTAAACATCATTTTGTGAGCCTCAAAGTCGGCCGACTGTTTCAAAGATTAAGAGTCCATTAGCGAATATTCTAAGGGGACTTTTTTTCATTGGAACCTATAGAGGGTTTGTGGTTGGACAGTGAAATTTGATTGAAAAGACAATGAAACTGTGTCGGCAAAGTTTGCAGTAAAAGCAGGTTATACCATAGGAAACTTGCTCTGCTACCAAATTAATCAAATGACATTTCCTTTGGGGTCATTTTTACCATTTTTCTAGCAGGTTTCCAAGAAAACTCTTAGGGACTAGCCTTTCCTAAATTTTCAAAAAGAAATTACGTGTTTAGGTTTCAAGTTGATAGAAGTTCAGTTCTTTTGCCCTTGTTCCAGAAAAAAAATATTTTTAATTTTTTTTTGTGCATTGGATTTGTCATCACCCAAAAATTTAAGGATATAAACTTTGAGACAGCCTGCGAAAAGCTTAAATCCAATTTGGGGGAAGAGCTCTGTCCCAAAGTATTTTTTCTACATTAAATACCCCTTGTCCTAGATACTTACGGGTGTAAGGTTCAAATTGGTTAGAGAGAACGATTTTCTTATTATATATAAGGATGTCCTAACGCCCTTTTTCCTCCTGACAAAATGTTTGATACCTTTAGCCCAGTTCTTAACCGTTAGGGTTCCCATAATCCAAGGACTTAATACTAAAGTTTCAAGCCGATTCCAAACCCCTGCTCGTTTTTGGAGCCCCAGTCAAATATTAGGGGGGGGGGTTTGCCCACAAACTAGGTATATTTTTGTGCATGAGGGTATTCATAGCTTGGAAATTTTGGTACTTGGATATTATTCAGAACGCATTCAATAAGAGAAGTTAGGTTCTTTCGCGAAACAAACTTCGAAGCAGGTACATTTTAATTAAATATTGTATATATATATATATATATATATATATATATATATATATATATATATATATATATATATATATATATATATATATATATATATATATATATATATATATATAAGGTGATTAGGTTAGGTTAGGTATTTGATATAACACACCTCCCCCCCTCCCCCTCCCCTAATTTGCAAATATATAGCCCAAACTTTTGATAAAGCTAATGAAATAAAACAAAAAATGACGATAATATCATACTTTATTAGGAAAATTGTAAAATTAATGAAACGAAACGAACTGCAGTAATAAATGTCATTCTACTCAGCAAACCACGTATTTACACGAAAATTGACTTTTTTCAAACATGTCCTGTTGTTACACTTCCAAAAATGTTCCTTCTCGTAAGAGTATAAAGTCATGTTGTGTCCATTAACACAATGTTTTGTTGTGGGCAGCAACCCCTTATCGTGGAAAAATATAATTGCCTCTTTTTCAGTCTTTGGCAAATCCCAAATCTTCTTTTCAAAATCCATGTTCAGACACTATCTTCTATCACTATGCGTAGCAAACTAAACTGAGTTTTGTCTTTGTGGCTACGAAACCGGATTTTCTCAGCAAAATTCTTGAGCGTGCTCTGAATTGAATCGAATCAATCGAAATAATGAACAACTACCAAACTTTAATTAAAATGTACCTGCATCGTAGTTTGTCTCTCGAAAGAACCTAACTTCACTTATTGAGTGTGTTCTGAATAATGCACTAGTAACGAGATTTTTTATCTTCTTAAGTATTTTCATATGGAGTAGACTTTGCAAATCTTTTATAGATTTTTGATTACTTACAGGTTTTTGATGACGCCACGGTTCTTTTAGTCTTTTTGTTAGCTCCGTCACTACCATTTACGAGGTTTGTTTTTTAGACCTCCAATAGCCTATAAATAAAACACAAGTTCAGATAAATATATAAATAAATAGAAATAAATAAATAAATAAAATATATTAAAGATAATATAATAAATAAATAAAAATAAAGGAAATAAATAAAATATAAATAAATGAATAAAAGACAAGTTCATAAAAGAAAAAAATGTATAATTTTAATACACTAAGATTGGTAAGCTTACGATTACTTACGGTTACTTACTTAAAAAGAAAAAAATTAAAAGATGAATAAAGTTCAAAAAAAGTCGATATTAGAAGAATTGAAACCAAATACCTAACAAAACCCCATTTTTGTTCGTTTTTTCTTTATATTATGGCAGGCCAGTGTGGTTTAAGAAATTTTCTTTGAAACAACAGAATTACATCCTTGGTCGCCTTCATTATCCGCCTTCAAATTTTCGACGTAATTCTTGCAAAACACCATCACTCGGGAAGTTTTCCCTACACGACTCCTCCTCCGTTGGATTTGCGCAGCACTATAGCCTGTAGAAAATCTAATTACATTTCGCAATTCACACTTTGTGAAAGAACTAATAATGGCAGACAAGTTCTGTAAAAGGTTCTTCATCTTTCTCTTCCAGTCGTTAAGGATTGGTTGTTCAGTAACCCAATACCTCTCATGGTTACCAAATACTAAAACAGTAACAAACTATGTTTTACTTCATATTATTACCATGGTGTCTAGGCTAAAAAATTAAAACAATTTAAACTCTGCTTACAAAATTTAGTTTGGTGCAGTTTTGGTTCTGTCTGTGTGGAAAGGAATTGACTAGCAAAAATGGAATCTCTACAATTTTTATTGCTCTGTGTCTATTTTTTGTCCTATATGACCGTGATTTTCATAAATGCTCTTTTTTTGTTTGCGCTACGGAATATTACATGGAGAAAAACAATTATAAATGGTATTATGAAGGCAACTTGTGTACTAAATCTTTTAGTAATAACTGGAATGATTTTTATTTGCAACTACCGCCTAATATTTCCTGTAAATGTCATACATTGCCATGTTTTTCCTATTTCTGGTTTATTCTTCATTTACATTTCCTTATTTTGCCACTCTCTTTGTCTGGTGACTAGATTTGGTCTTTTGAAATTTACTAAAAGGATTCAACGATGGTCAGATAAAAAATTAATATCAATCGCTATACTTATTAATTTTTTGCTTTTACTTCCTTACTTATTCTCTTTGAAATACTACAAGAATTATAAAATATTCAAGATGTGTGTTTATAGTTTAAACGAGAAGCTTGTCTCTGAAGAAAACATTGATCCACTGATATTTTTTTACGCTCCTCAGCTCATCCTACTTTTTCTTGCTGTATTTCTGGCAAGAATTGAAGTAAAACTAAAGAATCAGGTCAATGTTTATATTCGATTAAGGCAACAAAATATTGTCACAGCAAAGGTTCAAGTTTTAAATGGAATTTCTCTGATAGTGGTGAGCGCTTTGAGTGCTGCAGTGCGCCATCTTATATGTGCCAAAATTGAGAAAGAGTTTCAAATGCAGTGTCTAACCTTTGCTGCTTACATTCCCCAATACTTCAGCTGTTTTTTACCTCCTCTTACATATGTTATTTGTAGCAAGACAATCCGTCAATATTACAGAAACAAGTTCAAATCATTTTTTGAAGGTGGAAATGATCTTTAAAATTTTTAATCTGGGACACTAAAAGATAGCTAAATATGATTAAAGTTAAGGTTCGAAACCCTAAGCTACCCATTTTAGAACAGAATTTGGCAGGACACGCAATACACACGGACTGTACGCTAAAAAGAAGATATAGAGTATCGAACCAAAACTGGAGATTGTTCTGGCAGTCTATTGAATGTAATGCACAGAAAAGTGAATAAAAAGCTAAGAAAAGAGGAAACCTTGAGACTTTAGGGTGGGTATGCAAAAATTTAGAACTACCAGTGCCGTTAACAGTATCCTAGTATCCAGGACAAGTGGAAAAATCATCAGAAGCCTGGATTTTAATTCATTGAATTTAGTTAATTGATTCAAACCACAACCTGAAACTCTCAAAATAGGAAAATTCTTTTGCTCTTAAAAAACTGTTTTGTTTCACAATAAAAAATAGTGAAGCTAAACTTGCATTCAGAACATAACCTGAAGCTAAAATGCGGACAATGTACATCCTTTGGTGAAAGTTTTGTTTTGTCTTTAGTCCAGTGTAAAGCAAAATAAACTGAGTCAGAAAAACATACGAATTTTTATATTCCGGCAATTAAGTTATCTTCCTGCGTCCGTTAGGTGGCAATGTTCTTTTCTTAGAGTCAAACTTTAGGTTCCTTTTTTATAATGGTCTCCTATTCTTAAGTCCGTGGCATAGTAAGTTATGATGACAATGATTGAGGATTTACTTTATCCATACGAAGGAAAATAAATCACGAAAAATGATGGAAACAAAGACTGATGAATAAAAAAGCAGATATATATACACGAATTACGTTCAAATAATCCCTCTGTTCTTTCTTTTGTAAAACATAGAGGACAGTTATATTATGTGACTACAGATATGTATAGGCTAAGCTGTGTACAGGATATGTAAAGTTATATTATGTGACTACAGATATGTATAGGCTAAGCTGTAAATTTTTGTCGGTGATTAGCTTTGAAACCTTGACCGAATCTCAGAAAGAATTTTGTTTCAGGCACAGACACTTTAAAAAAATTCTGATGTCTCTTTCGAATTTATAAGGCTTTTTGGAAAATGAAATAGAAGTTTAAATACATTGTGAATCCAATTTATATTGAAGTTTCAGTACTTCATGTCGTTGTAGCTATATTTAATGAGTTGAAACAGTGTCGTATATACCTTTAAAACCTTTACAGTTTCATTGTTCTATATTTATCGTCTATCGTCTTCTCTTTTTTTTACTTGTCATATTCATCTATCGTAGTCAAATCAATTTATAGCAGGGTACCAAATCTAGTTGGTGTAGTAAAATTGTCTCCAAATATTCATTTTCATAATAAAATCATTGGCAGTCTATGTTACAACTAGGTCGATACGTCAATTATTGGGAAAATCTCTGCAGATGATCATGGTGATTCAATCAAACTGTACAATTGTTGTCATAACCATCTTGACGGATGAACACCTGTAAAGAAAAAATCTTAGATACCCAGGTTAATGAGATTAGTTAGTAAGAACACACCTTGCAGCCCTAAAAAAAACTGCACAAAAGCGAAACGTTCCAAATAGCACCTAAATCTCTCAAAAACAGAATTTTGACAGCAAAATAAATACATCGAAAAAATTGGCTTTTAATGCTGAATTAGGATATATAAAATCTGTCAAGTTGAGCGTCACCTATCAAAAGCTACAAACCTGAGAAAATTTGCCTAATTTTCGAAAAAGGGGAAACACCCATAAAAAGGCAAGCGACAATAATGAAAATCACGCCATTAGATTCAGCATATCAGAAAACTCTTTTGTAGAGGTTTCAAATTCCTATATAATTAATATATAGAATTTTGTAATCTTTGGCAGAAGAAACATTATGGATGGGTTTTTGATTGTCTTTTCTTTTTCTCCAGCGGGGATCGTGTAAAACCAAATGTCCTAGAAGATGAGGAGGGATTTCATTTGAGCGGAAGTGAAAAGTTTTAATCCCCTTCTTAAGTAATTGAAAGGATTGAAGTACAACTACCCCCTCTCCCATGCCCATTTATTTCCCAATGACATCGGGAACGAAATTTAAGATTTTGATTCAACAAAGTTGAAAGGTCCAATAACTATGCTTTTTGTGCAGGGGCGTAATTTACTATGGGATATGGAGGGGGTAACTGCCCTCCAGACCTAAGTTTGCCCTCTCCACACCTCAGTTCGCCTCCAGCTGAAATTTAGTTTCTGCAAAATTCTTGTCAAAATTAAGATAAGCCAGTACAATTAAAGTATCCAGAGAAACAGGAGTAGTATCCCTTTAATAATATTAAGTGGACCCATATCCCCATGTACAATTGGAGTTACTAACCCCTCCTTTGGGCCCTTTGGATACAAGTGGGCCCGTTATGGTGGAATGGTGGGATACAAGGCCCTTTGGATACAAGCAGGCCCGTATCCCACCATTCCGACGATACACATGGCGTTTTCTCAGCTTCCAGAGATAAGAATATTTCCCGGAAACACTTGCCAGCTGTTATTTCTCACCGAAAATAATGCAATGAATATAAGCAGACAGTACTCCCAAAGTGTAAGGTATGTCAGACAAATATTTTATATACAAGAATGATCGTCCAAGTTTTTTTCATTTGATTCAGTGAGCTTAATCTAACAACATGTCTAATAAAAGGAATTTGAATGAGGAGATTAATATACAAGAGGTAGTAATCTATATATATTTTTGTTGTACGCATAGTGGACGGGGAATGTTTCTCATATAGCTTTGGTTTACCAAAGACATTTACAATCCCCTTTAGTTACCGAATTGTATGTATATAATCGTTAATTTAAAAAAAAACACCTCTCCCTACTAGTCATTCTTGAGCTATTGAATTCAATCCATGGAATATTTTACACCTGGACCTTCAGGGGACGGTAAAGATCTAACTCAAAACTTGAAAGAGCATTTACCGAACTGTATTTGTTTGTATTCCATATATTATAATTAGTTTTAAAAACCAACCCTCCCTACTAGTTATTCTTCACTTTTGTATTCAGTCCATGGATTATTTTTTATCCCGAGCCTTAACATAATCATTAGTAGTACATGTATTATGAGTACGACAGGGTCCATCTCCCCATAAAATATTTTTTGGTTGTGAACAAGAAAATGACACATATAGTATCGTAATTAACATGAAAGGGCTCCATAGCCCCTAGAAGAGGGGAGGCATGGGACGTTGGGGTGGGTCAAATTTTTAAGGGGGAAGGAAAGCTTTTTTTACTTAGATTTTTTTAACTGAAGTCTTTTCAACTTTTTTTCATGTCTTAAAATCACAATTAATATTCTTATAACAAAAAATAACTTATGATATCTTAAGAATACAAATTGAAGATGATCAAAATTTGTCAGTAGTGATTTTTTCTATTACCAAAAATACTTATTATAGTGATATTTTTTGGAAATGGAATTTTTTCTATTTTCTCATGTCTCTAAATGACATTATATTTGCTTAAAACAGAGTTCCAAATGATAATATTGTGAATAAAGATTTTTGGTTCATAGAAACATTCGAGTGGTTCTACCCTATCATACGTGGAAGGTGCTAGTGGCAGTGAAATGATACAAAGTGTACCCGCTGTGACAGTAAATATGCCATAGGAACATTGGCTGGCCCTGAAATCGAAATTAAGCAAAAAAAAAGTTTTTTTAAATGAAAGTAAGGAACGACTTTAAAACTTAAAAGGAACAGAAATTACTCCGTATATGAAAGGGGCTTTTCCTCCTCGACGCCCTGCTCTTTACGCTAAAGTTTGACTCTTTCTCTTAACTCTACATTTTAAAACAGTAAAAACCTTTATCGTAAGGAGCAGGGCGTTGAGGAGGAAAAGCCCCTTTCATATACGGAGTAATTTCTGTTCGTTTTAAAATTTAATGTCGTTCCTTACTTTCATTTAAAAAAACTCGTTTTTTTGTGTAATTTCTGGACGTTTTTGAATTAATGCATGTTTTGATCTTAGCTCTCCGCCCATAAATAATTAAAACGAAATATGCATATTAATTTTTGGGGCTAAATGGCTTTTTCATAGTTTTAATCTGAAGATTTTGAGAAAAAGGAGCAAGGGAGGAAGCCTAGTTGCCCTCCAATTTTTTGATTGCTTGAAAAAGCAGCTATAACTTATAATTTCTTACGAACGTTTTCATAAGTAAAAAATATACGTAACTTATGAATTAAATTACGTAGCGAACTTCTATATTCGTATGTTTTTATTGTGTATATAAGGAGGCTCACCCCTCGTCGATACCTCGCTCTTTACATTAAAGCTTAAATTTTGTCACAATTCCATAAGATTGACCCCTGAATCACAAAGGCCACAGAATAAATAGTCGAAATTACTAAAAATACTTTAGCGTAAAGAGCGAGGTATAACGAGGAGGTAAACCCCTCATATGCATAATAATTTCTGTTCGTTTTAAGTTTTTATGCTGCTTCTCACTTTCAGTAGAAAAAACTTTTCATAATTATTTATTCATTGTTTTTTAAATAACGCTAGAAAATCCTGCACCCCCGACATTGAAAGTCTCTTCCCCCATGGAAAGATCCTCCCACGTAACCCCTCCCCTCAACTATCCCCCCCAAGCGAAAAAAACCTAAAAACGTCTGTACACTTCCCAGTAACCATTACTATATGTAAACACAGGTCAAAGTTAGTAACTTGCAGCCCCTCCAACAGGGACTGCAGGGGAGTAAGTCGTCCCCAAAGACATAGTTATTAGGCTTTTCAACTATGGTGAATAAAATGGCTGAATCAGAATTTTGATCCGGTGACTTTGGGGAGAAATTTAGCGTGGGAGGGGCCTATGTGCCCTCCAAGTTTTTGGTCACTTAAAAAGGGCACTAGAACTTTTAATTTCCGCTAGAATGAGCCCTTTTGCGACATTCTAGGACCACTGAGTCGATAAGATCACCCCTGGGAAAAAACAAAAAAAACAAAAAACAACAAATAAACAAGCATCTGTGATTTGTCTTCTGGCAAAAAATGCGAAATTCCACATTTTTGTAGATAGGGGCTTCAAACTTCTACAATAAGGTTCTCTGATACGCTGAATCTGATAATGTCATTTTCGTTAAGATTATAAGACTTTTAGGGGGTGTTTCCTCCTATTTTCTAAAATGGGGCAAATTTTCTCAGGCTCATAACTTTTGACCAATCTTGATGAAACTTATATATTTAAAATCAGCATTATTCGCTTTGATTCTTTTGATTCATGCGATTCTTTTGATGTAACTATTGGTATCAATATTTCATTTTTTAGAGTATCTGAACAATTGAGCTGGGTCGCTCCTTACTACAGTTCGTTACCACGAACTGTTTGATACTATACTACCAAGATAATGAATACCATTGAGAATATGAGGAGGGAAATCAATAATACCACCAAGAAAACTAAATACAATTCAAAGAAAAGTAAAACATCGGTAGAAGTTAATAGTATCATCGATAGTTTAACATCAGATACCATCATTTAAAAGAATAATAACAATCATGAAATGTGTAATGAATTTGTAAGTGAAATCATGTTAAATGTTGGATGTGATCCCAAAATGAAATATGTGTCATGTCAAGATAAAATATGACGAATTATTTTTTTGGAATGGACAAAAACATTCAAATTTTTCATGATGATATTCTACATGCCATTGTTTCTATAAAAAAAACTTCATTGCATTACTTTTTTATGTTTTCAATTACTGTTAGGTAGAATTTTTTTGGAACTTAGATTTTTTTTATAAGTTTATTTTTTGAAGGAACTTAGAAAGGATTTTTATTTTTTAGCATCGTAATTATTTCACCTTTTATATTTATTTCTCTAAATGAAATTGCATATACTTATACCAAAAAAGCAATCCGGTTAATGATTTTTGGTGTATGAAATGATAATAAATTATTTATGGTTTTGTCGAAATCGTATCAAACATTTCAAGAGTAAATTGAACCTCAGGAGTATCATATGAAATCACCGTATAGTGAAATCGTTCATACAATGCATACGTATTGGACGGTTATTACGTAATCTTTAGTCGATTAATTTTTTGATTTTTTTTCTATGCGGCTACCCCTTTGGTACTCTATTCACACACACTGAAACACAGATATACAGACAAAAACAAAACACTGGCAAACAGAAACAAAAACAGACGCACAGACACACTCGCACACAGACACATAGGGACGCAGACTAATATGCTTACATACTTATGTAAGCATACAATGTCAATACAAATTACATGTCTATTTACAGACATGTAAATAGATACACAGACACAGTCACAGAAACAGAGAAAATTATTGTTTAATTTATATTTCAGGAAAATCTGAGCCAGGAAGAGCCTCTTCCGAAATTTTGGTTAGAATATGGTATACCTTCTTACACGCACACGAATCTATCATTTCTTAGTCGATACAGTGAATATTACAGTTCTATTAAGGAAAATCTTGAACAAGTACACCTTATGACTCAGATATGCATAGATTACAGGATGTTTAAACGGCATCTGTGAAGTATATTGAAAACATGATTTTAATGGGTATGTGAAAATAGCTAATTGTGAAAATAGTAATTTAGTTGCTGACTAATTATCCAAATTTGAATAAAAACACCTTTGACTACAAAAACTCCACTACTTGATAAATTTCGTTAGTTCTGCCAACTATTCATTTACAGCCATAGATGGCGTTGTTTCTGACTACTCAAGTGGTACCCTTTATTCCACTAATGTTATGGATGGTAGCACAACTGGTTTTTTGCCTCGCTTACATTACGTTAACTGATTTTAATCTAAGTTCGTTTAATGAAAGCACTTTTAAGCACAATAAGCTCAGCTAATTGTCAAATTCCGAACCCTAGCAAGCGTACGGGAGTGCTTACTGAATCCAAACGAACCTAGCTTCAACTCAATTAGCATTTAGTCGGAATTTACCAAGTACCTGAGCTAGTTTTACTAAAAAACTCGGAATTTACAAACTAGTTGAGTTTGCCATACTCTAGATTGTTTTAATTAATTTTTGTACTCCGCCAGCAATTATAACAGTCGGGATTTACCAAGTACCTGAGTTAGATGTACTCAAAACTGCTTTTATGAAATTTTGATGCCCAGTCGGCAATTAAAAGACTCGGAATTTATCAAGTAGTTTAGTTTGTTGTACTCAAAAGTGCTAAGTTTATTAAACTTTCAGAATTCAGTTAACAACTAACACACTCGAAATTTACCAGCTAGTTGATTCTTCTGTGCTCAAAAGTGCTTTCATTCAATATTTTGGCACCAACCAGTAACTAAACCATTCAGAATTTATCAAGAAGTTGAGTTTGTTGTACTCAAATGTGCATTCCTTAAATTTGCGTTACTGAATCCGTAACTAAAATACTCAGAATTTACCAACTAGCTGAGTTTGTTGTACTCAATTGTTATTTTATTAATTTTTTTTATACCCGGTCGGTAACTAAAACACTCTGAATTTACCAACTAGCTGAATTTTTTTTACTCAAAAGTACTTTATTAATTTTTTTCCTTTTCTACCTGCATGTAAAACACACGGAATTCATCAAATAGCCAAGTTTGCAGTACTCAAAAGTACGTTTTTGAAAATTTGATGCCTAGTTGATAATTAAAAGACTCGGGATTTATCAAGTAATTTTTTTTAGTACTCAAAAGTGCTTTTATTAAATTTATAGGATTCAGTTAGCAGCTAAAATAGTCTTAATTTACCAACTAGTTGAGTTTTTTGTACTCATAAATGCGTTCATCACACGTTTGGTAATCAGCCAGTAACTAAAACACTTGGATTTTATCAAGTAGTTTAGTTTGTTGTAATCAGACGTGCTTTCATGAAATTTTTGTCACTGAATCAGCAACTAAAACACTCGGACTTTACAAACCAGCTCATTTTGTTGTACTCAAAAGATCTTTTATTAAATTATTATACCCAGTCGGTAATCAAAACACTCGGAATTTACCAACTAGCAGAAATTGTTGTGCTCAAAAGTGATGTATTAAATTTTTCGTTCTCTAACAAAAATTAAAACACACAGAATTTATCAACTAGCGGAGTTTGTTTTACGCAAAAATCCTTTTACTATTTTCTTATATTCAGTCAGCAAATCAAACACTTAGAAACAACCTACTAGTTGAGTTTGTTGTGTTCAAAAGTGTTTTCATTAGATTATTTGGTGCTTAACCAGCAACTAAAACATTCGCAATTTATCAGGTAGCTGAGTTTTTTGTACCCAAAAGTGGTTTCATTAAATTTTCGGTACTCGACCAGAAACTAAAACACTCGAAATTTACCATCTAGCTGGATGTGTGTTGTGCTCTAAAGTGCTTTTATTAAATCTTAATGAAAAATTCTGTTCATACATCTCTGACCATTAAAAGGTCTTTTTTGTTTTTCACTCCTTAATCCAGCTCCAATGAAAATCTAAGACCAAATTAATATCGTAAAAAATATTTAATATGGTAAAAAGCAAAACATTCTTATAAGTAGCATTAGTAATAAGGTTTGGCATAATTTGTTCAATGGAAGTACTTCCAGAATGATGATGAATTCTTGTATGCCTGTTTCTTTTATACGAATCTTCTCTATCCTTTCTCAAGCAATGTGAAGAATTCCTGTAGGTGGATCCTGAATTTCTTCATCTTTTATTTTCCTCTTCACGATCCCTATCTGGTATAGTGTACATCTTTTTACCAAATCATCGTTGTGATTTTGAGCTTAGATGGGGTGGTAGTGGTGCCTCCGCTTCCAATAGCTTCTTACTTGACTAATCTAAAGTTAAGTGTCTCTCTATTCTATTTGTAATCATTTCATTCGATATTTTGCTCCTTATATCTTCCAGATTCACCTCATCTATTCTAGTGTCCACATGTTTTAAATTGATTGCATTAGACTCAAGAGGATTTGTGAAATCATGACAACGGCTGTTTAATGCTCTCACTGTTACCTTGTGTAGCATTTCATAATTTAAATACGATCTGGACAGTACTCTCACTGTTAATAGGTGTAGTAGTTGATGATGTAAACACGATGTGACCAATACTCTCATTGTTAAAACGTGCAGCGGTTGATGAAGTCAACACGATCTGGTCAATACTCTTACATTTACCTCTTGTAGCAGTTGGTGATGTACATACGATCTGGCCTCAGATCAGGGAAGGATTTTATTTATGTTTCGAACTTTACCTACTTTATTTAATATTTATAACTATTTAATTTCATTTTTTCATAGACTTTTCACGGGAAAAAAACCGTAATATTTTTCGTGATTCATTTTTTCCTTTAATTACTTCTTTATTAGTCAATTCGTCCGATTTACATATAGCAAGCGATTCTAAATAGAATGAATAAGTAGTAGTATTTTTAGCCTTTTTTCTGCTACTCTAAGATCTTTTTCAAGCATTTTAATAAGAACTGTTCCAAGATTTAAAAAAGCAAGGGTTAACATAGCGAAAGCAGATAAGCCTGAAGCACTAAACATAAATTTGAATACTAAGAAACCATTACTAACACATCCATAATATTTGAAGCTTCTACACTAAACAAATATTCTCTTTTCTAATTCTTCTTCCATGCATATTTGAAAATGGATTCTAAATAAATTCTTTGGTTCCATTCCCTTATATTTCCTTTTTATATAATCACAAATGAAGACAATTCACATAGATAAACTCCAGAGTTATTGCAGCTGAGTTCGCTTGTTTTCTGTTAATAGGATAAGGCTATTGCATTGCTTTGAGGTAATTTTCACATTGATTTATACCCTCTAATGATAGATATATGGTTAAATTTATTAGAGAGATTTTCTCTAGTCCCTAGAATAGGTCTTTCTCTCTGGATGTTTTCATTAGTGCTATCTTTTTTCTCAAGTATACTGGCCCGCCATCGATATTGCCAAAGTCATATAGCACCATCTTTGTTCCCATATCATTAAGGTGCTGATTTTTGCTCAGAACAAGCAGAAGAGGGGAAGGAAACCGCCAGAAGCACCGCATTGTACCCGCCGGTAATGAGTTACCCGTAAATTGCGGGGAATACGTGAGGGGGCCCATATGCTTCCCTTGTTCATGGATGATTTCAGTAGCTTGTCTCAAGTATGGGGGAGACCATAATTCTTTGTTAAGCTACATATAGTGTTCAATGACTAGCGGAATAAAGAATGAAGTGTTTTTGAAACAATCCGTGGAGTTTTTTTTATAGAGACTCAATCTTAAAGACAAAAGAATTGTTGGCTAAGGAGGCCAAAACTGGTGATCAATTTATGAAATGCATCCAAGATGAGAACAATTAAATGAATATTGCTAAGCTATTTGCAAGATGCGCTAATGAAAGAATAGAACTTCCCAAGCTCGTTATACTGGCCAGTGGAGCAGAAGTAGGTGGATGTGTTATATCGACAGTGAATGAAATGCGACGGTAGTTCTCGAGTTTTCTCGAGCACTACAACCACGTCCCAATCCCATGGCCCCCCGGCAAATCTGTAAGTGACAAAAACCAACCCAATCCTGCACCAGACAGACTTTCTCCACTATCCTATTCTGTAGTTCTGAAGAGCCCACGCCCACTACGACGCGAGAGGAACAAAAACTATTTTTGACGAGAATGTGTGGAGAAGACCTGTCTGTCCATGATGTTGAATTGAAAATTGGCCGATCTGAATGGTGGCTTGTAGTTAAAACGAAGGACAAGGCAAACAGCATTGCCTCTTCTATCGACCAGAAGTCGCAAAGTTCAGAAGCTAGGGTGAAATCCCTAGTTCTTATAGGCGTGATCAAAAAACATTCCGACTACATATGATAACGATAAGGTGAAAAACTGCAATTCAGGTTGCGAAAGGGCAGAGCAGTGTGGTGGAAGTCGAACCTATAAGTTGTATAATCCTTCCCGCTATCAACCAGGTCTGGCGATGAAGAGTCCGCCAAAACTAAAGTTTGAACGTTTTCCGATTGAAGAATTTGTGTACCTTTTAAAACGATGCTATAACTGCCAGAAATTTGGTCACGTTTCAGCGGCGTGTTCCACTCCCCAGGTCTGTCCCCGTTGAGGTGTCATTGGTCACATGTCAAATGCTATTACCCCCTGCACGAATCCAATTGGCTCTGAAGCATGTAAATCGACAAAACATACCTATCAGTCATTCCAATGTTCTGAGATGAAAAAGCAAATTGGAAAACAAAAACGCTCCAATGAATGAACAGAATGCAAGTACTAAGATCTCGTTGCGGAACATGAATGGAGGTGTGTCTCACAGAATCCCCTTAATTGAAGAATTATATCGGCGTGGCAATATTCTATGCATTAAAAAACTTCTGCTGACAAGTGATAGTCTCAGTCTGCTCAGGTTTTCAGACAATCATACATTTTATTTTGTCCAAGCAAAGTCTCGTCAACGTGGAAAGCCCTCTGGTGGACTAGCGATCGTATGTACCTCTGCATTTCTGAGAGTCTTCATACAGCTGAAAACTCTAGGGTTACAAGAGCTGAGAATCTTGTGATTGGCACTGTCTACCTCCCCACAAACTAAAGCGACGAAGAATTAGATAACCCATTTCCAAAGGCAGTGCGTGCTCTTGCAAAGTGCCTCAAGACCATTATGTTGTCCAAACTGGAATGCGTTATAATCGGAGACTACTACTGTGATCTAGCCAACGACTCGTCTCCTCGGTTTAAGTTGATCCTAAGCACACTGGAAAATCGGTATCGTATGCTTCCAAAAGACAATGATTTTACTTTGACATTGACACACACTAGTAATTCAGTCTCAAATATAGACCATGTCACATGCACATTAAACCTGAGTGGCACAGTTAGCGTGCTAATGGGAATTCATTCCACCAGCCATATCCCCATTGAAGCATGTGCTAATGTGTGTATTCCTAAGGAAAAAAGAACTTCACAGTGGTACGAAAAAAAGGATTGGTTAAAGGCCGACTTCCCTCTTTATCAGACGATGCTCTACAAGACGGTTAAGAAGATCAATGTACCGTATAATCTCCTACAAGCAAACCTGCAATGGAATATCCAAGAAACTAAAATACAGGTTTATGGCTTTTGTGCTGAAATCACCCATGCACTACTAACCGCAGAAAAGGCTGATATTCCCGTTAGGAAAATTCGTAAACATCCGGAAATCCTCTGGGTTCTCAAAGAATCGAGAGCTAGTAAAAGCGTGTCCTGGGTCTATCGCGTATTTATGATCTTCACAATCATTCGAGATCCAGATCCAACGATTTTGTGCGTATCGGTTGATGTTATACCTCGATCTTTCGTTAAAGTCCCTGGTAATGTTAAACCTCACCCTTAGCCTTTGAAAATCAGTAATTTTTAAAAACAATATTCTTTCATGCATATGTACCTAATGCAGGAGCATCACTTGTTAGCAGCAGCGCCTATTGCAGCTGCTAATCGTATTAAAAATGGAAGCAAGCCACCATTTTGAATCAGTTGATGATATGGTATAATTTTACAGACATCTTTATGCTTTATTTTTCCCCTGTTCAATTTGTCTAATTTGTTTTCTTGTAAGCAATCGCTTAACAGGTTCTTTAACAACAATAACATTTTCTATTCGAATTGGGCAATTTTCTTTTTTATTAAAATATCTTTTTATTTTTACTCTTTACGAGGAGATAAATGAATTGAATATTCAATAAAGTCAGCTATTTTATTGATTTATAGTTTATCAAGAAGAGATAAGAATGGTAAACTTGGATGATATTGAAGTAGTTGTTTGTAGGATAAATGAATATCACATCCTTTATTTTCATTTTTACATTTTTCAGTCTCAGTCACATGTCTTTTATGAAGTAATAGTTTAACAGGTTCTCGTTCATTCGTTTTTGTATGCGTTACTTGCACATTGCATTATTATTTTACATTGAAACATATTCTAATTTTTTTTTGAAATTCTGATATATACATTGTATACTCTTCTATTTATTAGAGAATTATTTTCAAAAGTAAAAAACTAATATTATTTATTTCACTTCAACCTTCCTTTCATTCTTTTTTTAATGTTTCATCAGGATATATTGAATTATATTTATTATAACATTTTCGAAATTGTATAAACGATCAGAAGATTGCATGAAACCCTTCGAGTATAACAATAACGTTGAAAGATTAACTGCATCTGCACAATTTTTGTGTTTTCAACGTTTCTAATTCTTCTATTTTCTACATTGACATCTTCTTTTGTTACTTTTAAGGTATTTTTTACTAATATTTCTTTTTCATCAACTCTAGTCAATCATCAACAAGGTGATTGATAAATTTTTGTATACTTGCTAGTATCTTCGCTTAATTTAAAGTTGCTTAGGATTTGGTCTTTAATCATTACTTGTTTCAAATCGTCTAACAATGAAAGATTAAATGCATCTGCACTATATTCTGGGTTTGTAACATATTCAATGCTTCTATTTTCCACGTTTACATCTTCTTTTGTTATTTTAAATTCACTATCGACTCTATACTGTATTTTTACAGGTGATTGATGAATTTCAGTTAATCTATTAATATTCTCACTTAAATACTGATTTGTAAGAATTTGTTGCTTAACAACTTAACCCTTGAAGCCTTTTAAAATAATTTTCACATTATGAACTTCATAGCATCTTTCTCCGATTTTGGATTACCTAGATTAGTTAATCGTTTCAATTGTAAATCAAGATTACCCTTATCATCTAGTAACCTGATTTCGTTACTTGTATACTTCTAATATTTACTTCCTAAGCATACAAACTTGATGATTTAGCAGACACAAATTGTATTAAGCGAATCTCCTAGTTATTTCTATACCTGAGAAATTCATCATCCCTTTTCAAACAGATTAGTAAAAAATCCATGATTCATTGTTGCTTGATTAAAGTAATTGATAAGTTTTTCTTTTTTTCAAGTCAGATGCATGGTTTTGTCTGTTTCTATCAGTTTCTTTTGGATTAAAACATTTGAAAAATGCAAAACAGTTACAGCTTAATCGTATAATTTTAGGTGTATCAAAATAGCTCTGAGACATATAGATTATTGATTTATTTCTAACTCTCATGCATAAATCTTCAATTTTCTCTGATCTTTTTCTTACAAAATCGTCAAAGATAAATGTACTTTGACACTTGGTTTCTAGGTCATATACATCAATGACATCACTTTTATCATTACTTGCAAAGATTCATATCAGTTTTCCCTTTCAAGACATTCATGTTAATCAGTTAGTCTTTTTATTTATCTTCTTTAAGATCTTTATCATAGGGATAAATGTTTCGAAGGTATAAGTCGTCATAAATCAAGTACAAGAGTAAATTAGTTTTACTACATCCAGAATTTTCACAGATCTATAGTCAAAACGGCCATTGAGGTGCTAGTAGATGTTTATTTTTATAAATATCTTTACTTTTTTACAGTCTTACACTTTAATAGATGCTTTTCCATCTATTTACTTGGTAAAAATGTTTGCTCAATAAAGTTCATCTATGAAGCTTGTATCTTTGAAGGTTATAGCTTTGAAGCTTATACCTTACAGCTTTGAATATATTTAAAGCTTTATATTTAAAGCTTTAAATATAAAGCTTAAATTTAATACCTATCTAGTTTAACTATAATACCTTAGTTAGTTTAATAATACTTTAACTACCTTATAATTTTTGTGGTAGGTCACGGGATTAAATCCCCAGAGTACCGTGTTTTCTTAATTTTAAAAAAATCTTTTAGAGTCAATAGGATGCAGAGCTTTTTTATTTTGTCTTTCAAACAATGTTCTATGTTAATATGCTCTTAATGTATACTGAGTTTCTGATAAGCTTTCGATTTTTCCAAATAATACATCTTTATGATTCTGTAATGTTATTTTATCTTTAACGATATTCTTTTTGATGCTTTTCAATTTATTCTTTGCTTTGGTTTTATTGTCATCTTCTTTAAATAATCGTATACTTTTGATCTTAAAGTAGAAACTCTGACATTATTGTTCCAGATAATTTATCCTTTATCATACCTATCACTCTTTTATTGACTGCAGGGAAGTCATAAGCATTATCTTTTTTATTATCGGAAGTATCAAATTTTTGTGGTAGGTCAGCTTTAATGTCTCCATTAAAATTTTCAGTTCGAATATGATAGATATGGTTATCCGTATCCATATAACATAAGTTACTGTCACTATATTCTAGTTTCATGAATTCGTAACGAAATTCATACATCAGTAACTTAAATAATTCTATTGCAGCGAATCCGATAAACAAGGTTTATCTTGATTTATTTTTGACTTGACCATTCTGGCGACCGAGAAATTCTCTCTAAAGATTATTTCCGATCTAAAGTTATGTTTTTTAATTTTCTTCTGTCTTTGCTCATCACTAGTTCTTATTTCAATACTAGCTCTTTTTTAACATTTTCTATGGTTTTCCCAAAACAATTATTATTCATTAACTTAAATAAATCTTTCTCAAGGGCATTACTACCCTTTTGTCGAAATTTAGTATTATGATGGATATGTTCTTTTAAATAGGGTGACTCAGTAAACGCTAGTATTCTATATATTTTTTCAATATTAGGCCATGCTTTAAATAAAATTCTAAATACTTATAATGGGCAACATAATTTGTTTTGTCGTGTAAAGTTGTACTTAATTTATATTGAAAATGTTCAGGAGCTATGGGTAAAACTTTATCTAAATTGTTTAACTCATTTTGATATTCCAAATCAACTTCATAAATTGCCCCTACATTACCCTTTTTCATTTCTGATTGAACATAATATCTTAACTGCTGGTATTAGTCTCAGGTATTATATTTTTTTAAATAGTTGGGTATATTAATAAATGAAAAGTCTTTTTCACGTAAATTCGAGACATTACCCAACCGTATAAGTTATTAGAGTCTATATGCATTAAATAATTTGAAGGTTTTGTTCTATCAAAGGTTTTCATATATGTATTATTAGCTTTAGCATATCTTCTCATAAATTGTGATACACCGCCTCTTATTCCTCTTTCTATAAATATATACATATCTTTGTCAAAAAATAAAGGGAATTTCAGCTTTAGACTGTTTGAGAAAAGCTTCCCAGGTTTGTCCTGGTTCTGAGAAGTAGTGACGTGGATCTAGTTTATCATTACTTAAACATACAGTTCTAAAATTTTCAATGACATCTGATAAGATTAAAACGTCACTTGTTATGTATAATTTAGTGTAATCTAATGGTGTTTTATATTTACATAATTTCTAAATAGATTTCGCTCTTATATATTCTTCTTCAGAAATATTTTTACCTGTTGATCTACAATAAAACTTGTCTATTGAAGGTAATTTTGTCTCATTTTTTTCATAGCTATCAATACATTCATAGGGGTAAATACCTTTTTATTATTTCTTTGAATTCTTCAGTATTTTGAAATACTTCAGACGTGTACTTAAACTCATCTCTTAAGCAATTGCAATTTACTTTACATTCATATTTAGAAAATGTTTTAGAAAGTGTATCTAACGGTGAAGCCATAAATAGGAGTGAATCTCTGAAACATATTTCGAATTGGGTTTCATTAACAGTTATTTTTTATAAGACGATAAGGCTTTCCGCTGAATCAAAAATACCGTTAACAGGTGCTAATTCTCTAAGAAATAAATGAGGGTCATATTTTGAGAAATTAAGCATCACAATAGGGACATATTTGAGAATTCTAAAGTTTTTTCTAAATTCTGCATGAATAAATCGACGTATATAACCAGCCATATGGTCTTGATCTTAATAAAAATTATTATCTGCTATTTCCTTTCCAAAAATTTGACGGCTTTTATTAGAACACTAATAGAATTGAAATGAGAGTAAATGGATATAGATATCCAAACGAAGATTTTTAAGTGTAATTTAAGTGATGCTAATTAAGATTATTCCAAAGATTATCAGAGATTTTTACACTTAGGATATAAAAATGACAATGTTGATAGTGGAACTATTGTAAGTAAACAGCGATTATAAAAAATTATATCCTTTATTTTGTTTCATGTTTCAAAGCATGAATAGAATATTTATTGAAGTGGATCAACTACTGACATAGAAATTAAACTTTTATTATATCAGGTACCTGCTAATCAATGCAACATTTACTGCGTTATATTTTCTGAAAGAAAAGCAATCATGGAAGTCATTGATAGTCAATTATATGTTAATATGTAAATTATTTTCGGTTTGAACATCTGTTTAATTAAATTATTTATTAACAAATGGAGAAACTTTTTAAGGAAAATGAAAATAGAAAATGAATGTAATCGAACAAATAGTAAAGAAGATTGAGACATTGGAATAGAATAAATGATTAAAGTAGTGTTACAACTAAATATGGAAAAAAAATTCCTTATCATTATTGATTTTAATGGTGAAATAGTTGATCTTTTTGCAACTAAGCGTTTTGATTCTAAAGCAGCTGATCTTGAAAAGAAATTAAAAAATTAGATAGAGATATGATTTTAATGGTTGTAGAAAGAAAAGAGAAATACAATATCAATTATTAAGATATTGATATCGAACTAATCACTAAACATTAATCCTATCAAATTAGTACATTTTATCAGTAGTATAGGAAAAATGGAATTTAATTAAACTCTTATTTCACAAATTCGCCAAAGTCTTATTACACAAGACCTGGTTTTATCTTAAGGGTCAGGATGGGAAACTCTAGAAATGCTGAAAATTTACATTTAAAATGGTGTGAATTCAATTGAAAATGGGGATAATGGATGGAGTGATCTAGGTACGGCCTAGAACCTGTGTTCACATTGTGAAATAGTATAAAAATGAGACTAACTTTGTTTTCCAATGACCTTTTTTCATGTTGAATGTAAGGATGGAGAGTGTTCAAAATGTGCAATATTTAATGTCAAAATGTTTTGAAATGAACTGAAAATGATGAAAATTGAAGGAATGAGAGAGGAAAGTCAGAATCAGGAAATACTATAGGCTACTACTCGAATGTAAACAAAGTGGTGAAAACACTAATAAATAACAAAGGAGGTGTGAAGTGAAGGTCATGGATAAAATTAACTTGGTTCTAGAAAATGCAGCTAAATATTGTAAATATTGCAGCTAAATAAAAAATATTGTACTGGCATGCTAAAAAATTGAGAAGGAGCAGTCAATCTTGACTTTTTTCAGTTAAAGATAGGAACTGGGCCATAATTAATGATAAGGACAGAGTTAAAGAGATATTGGCAGAACAATTTGAGAATGTGCTAAACGGAAATAGAGTTGTAGAAAAAGATATGGATGAAAATGAAAACGGTTGTGATACCTTGGATGTGAAGAAAGCTTTGTTTTATGACGAAGCATTAGTGAGTACTGAAAGGATTCAAAAATAATAAAGCCTAAAGGTTCTGATAGTGTGGTAGAAGGGTTTCTTAAAATATGACGGCTCTGAGGTTAAAAATAAGTTACTGAAGATTAGGAATATAATTTTTTAAGAAGGGAAAGTACCTGGAAATTCTGGGAAAACCTTAATTAAACCACAGTACAAGAAACGTGACAAGAGTGAGTAAGGTGATTATCGAGGCATTAATCTAGTCTCAGTAGGCAGCAAATTCCTTAGTAATATGATACTTCTTAGACTAAGAGGTGCTGTGGAAAAAGTTCTGAGAGAAGAACAGTGCGGTTTTGGAAAAGTTTCGACCAAATCTTCACTCGTAGGCTAATATTTTAGAAGTGCAAGAGTTATCAAATACCTTTGATCCTTAGTCTTATAAAACAAAGCAATCATTCGATTCTGTTGATAGAAGAGCCTTAGCAAAGGTTTTTATTCTTGTATGGTATACCAGACAAATACTCTAAGGTGACAAGTGATATGTACGAGAGCCAAACTGTTGCGGTTAAGGTAGGGAATGAGGTTAGCAGCTGGTTTCGTATTAAATCAGGAGTTAAGCAGGGTTGTGTTCTATCCTCCTTATGAGGATCAATTTGATGGATTTTGTCTTAAGCAGCACAGAAAAGGTAGTGGATAACTATGGAATCATGTGGGGAGGAAAAACTTTCCAGGACTTAGATTTTGTTGATGATTTAAGCATCCTGGATGAAAGTCTGAGGAAAATGAATGAACTTTCAGAGGTTTTCGGAGTTCAGGATCCTAGAAAAGGTTTGAAGATAAATCTTAAGAAGACTAAGCTACTAAAGCTAGGAATAAGTGAAGATGAAAAGGTGACGTTGAGTAACGGAAAGATTGATCAGGCGGACATCTTCACTTACCTTGCTAGCATTATTATTAAAGACAGTGGGAGCAGTGAAGATGTTAAAAGTAGAATAGCCAAGGCTTAGGGTGTTTTTTCAAAGTTAAGAAAAAAGTTTGGAAGAGCAGAAAGATAATTCTGCAAACCAAGATTAGAATATTCAATGCTACAGTTATGACCGTGATCAAACATGGCCTTGAAGCATGGGCGCTCCTAAAAGCGGAAGAGGATTTGCTAGATGTATACCAGAGAAATAGCCTTCGGATCGTTCTGTGGACCCTGCTGATTGAACGTATTCCAAACAACAGACAGTAGGAAAAGTGTGCTTCAATCCTATTTTCCAGCGCTATAATGAGAAAAAATTTGAGATGGCTAGAGTTTCAGCGGACGAAGGATGAAAGATTGCAAAAAGTTGTCCCTTTTGATCAACCGCTTAGGACTGAATGAAAAGTAGATCGTCCGCAGTTGGGGGGAAGGATGTCACAAAGAAAGATTTTAAAGTATTGGGAACTTCCTGGGAAGGTATAAAGAGGGAGGCTTTGGATAGATTGGGATGAAGGATGAGCTTGCGTAGCTCTGTTGGTTTCAGTCGTTTTGGTGCTGCGGTGAGTTGTTAGAGGCCACTCAAACACAAGGGTCGGATCTTTTGAATCAGAAATATTTTTAAAGAACATCGTAAAACCCAAATCCAAAATATATATGTCTACTTTATTTAAGTGGGCAATAATTGTATATGCAATAAATTTTTTTCTAAATGGCTAAATAGTTTTTCTCTGAAAATTGGTGCAGTAACATTTTCTGGCCTAAAAAAAAAAAGACTTACTACTAATACTACTAGTACTACCAGCAACTCACTGCAGCACCAAGCAATCTAATGCCGACATAAATACGCATGCTCCTCCTCTATCCCAATCTATTCGAAGCATCTTAGGAAGTTCCTATATCAGTTAAAAGCTTTCCTTACGACATCCTCTCACCCCAATTAGAGACAAAACTTTTTGTTTGGCCCTACACAGTTGATTTAAAAGGAAAATCTTTGAAAAACTGTCATCCTTCATCTCCAGAACTCACCCTAACCGTCTCAACCTTTCTCTCAGTATAGCGCTAGAAAGTGGGATTGGACCACATTTTTCGTACAGCGTACTGTTTGAAATACAGTCGGGTACCCCAAGCGATCCGTAGGCAATTTCTCCGAAAAACATTTAGCAAATCTTCCCCCATTTATCGAGACTACCGTGCTTCAGAATCATACTTCACCACTGTCATACTTCACCATTACCTACAAAGGTAGCATCCAATATTATAACCTTGGTTCGCAGACTTAACTTTGTATTCTTCCCAACTCTTTTCAACTTTGAAAAAATACACTGGACCTTTGTTATTCTACTTTCAGCATCTTCAATGTATCCACCATTTTAACCAATGATACAGCCAAGTCAGTTAAGCTGTACACTTGATCCATCTTCTTTTTGCTCAACATCATTTTTTAATATTCACTTTTTCCTAGCGTTAGCGACTTAGTCTTCTTAACAGTAACTTTTACAAATATTCTTGCACCCTGAATTTGCAAAACTTCTAAAAGTTCATTCATGCTACTAATACTTTCATTTAGGATTCTTAAATCATCAGCATAATTTAAGTCCAGGAGAGTTTTTCCTTTCCATTTGATTCCTTGGCGTCCCATTGCCTTTGCTATGCTTTTTCAGACAAATTCCATCAAAAAGATCCATATAAATTGGGATAGGATGCAACCCTGTTTAACTCTGGATTTAAAACGAAACCAGCTACTAAACTCATTTCCTACCTTAACCGCAGTCATGTTATTTTCGTGTTCTAAAACCTAGTGTGTCAGTGGCACTTTACTGAAAACCAATTGTATTATGATCATTTTCTTTTGCACTTATTAGCCGGATATCAGCTTAATATGCTTCCATAGTCTCCGCTAAGCTTCGTTTCGATCGTCGTTATCTTGCACCGCTGTACAACACTGAAACACTGCTGCTCTCCTCCAAATCCTCTAGATTGCACATCTTCATTGCACACTTCTAGAAGATTCTTACTAATCCTGATGTCCTTCCCCTGGAAATTTGGGACTATAAAGTAATTATAAGGAAACCAAAGAGAAAGGAGCTGAATAGGTACAAACCATGGAAAAAATGTTTGCTGTCCCATTGTTGGCCACCTGCCAATAGACGCTTACCTTTAATAAGGAAAATATAAGTTCTAATTTATGACAGAGTGACCCCTTTCCAGTTTTCCACAAACATTTTTTCTGTATGATTTGGTTGGAGCAAAAAAACAACAATTTTTCATAGTAATGAATGGTAAGTAAATAACGATCCTTGAAAATAACGAAAGTATAAGAGCTTAACTATTGATGACATTCAAGCGAAAAATCAGCTATTTATGGTGATCCTAAATATGTATTTGTTTATTAGTAATTTTTGCTGTTATGAGTACACAAGAAAGTTCGTATAGTTATAGAAAACACAAAGTAAACAACTTAATTAGCGGTAATTTCTGTAAAAATATGCCGTCGACTTTTGGTTGCGTTGCAAGAGGGCCCAAGAGCTTATATATGAAGCCATTATAGTCAGAAATGTTTCTCCTGGACGGATTAAAGGAAATTTTTGCATTTACCCTCTGAATGAATATATTTTTTTGTTTTTTATTATCATTTTATAGTTTCCAGGAGTGATTGTATTTATCAAGTTGTCACTTTGAAAAAGAATAAGTTTTTATAGTTACGAAGTCTAAAGGTGTCGAACATATTGGTTTTGGGTATTCAATATTAGATTAAAAGTACTGAATTCAAAAAAAATTATTTTATTTTCTTAATTTTAGTTTTAAGGTTTTACTTTTAACAAAATATTTTGATAATGCGTTACCTTTTATAAGTAATTGAGTATAAAGGCATTAAAAGTTTTGGCGTTTGATAATCAAGTTTAAAACTGTCGATATTGTTAAAAAATATCCGTCCAGCGCTTCGGAATTTCTCAGAAGAACTGAATGCTGGGAGTTTATATCTTAGTTTTTGTAAGTAGGCTATTGTTTTTTGTATTTTTTGTAATTAATTACTTTTTTCATTTTCTTATACTTTTATTTTATTTGAAATACTTTTTCCATTGCCATAAGAAAAACGTTTGTCTCTAACCTTAATTAAATATAAAAAAAAAAGTTTTTTCAATTCACGGAAAGTAAGGACCAACATTAAAACTTAAAACAAACAGAAATTATTACGAATATGAGAGCGGTTTCCCCCCTCCTCAACAAGTGGCTCTTCATGCTACAGTTTTTCGACACTTCAAAAAAAGTTACTTATAATTCTGATTAAACGACCCTTATGTTTCAGGAGTTGTTTGTAAAGAATTTGGACAAAATTTTAACTTTAGTGTAAAGAGCGAGGTGTTGAAGAGGGGGCAACCCGCCTCCTATACGATAATAATTTTGTTCGTTTTTAATTTTCATGTTCCTCCTTACTTTCAGTTGAAAAAAACTTTTTTTATATTTAATTTCTGATAGTTTATTACATAGTGCCAGGATACCTGGCTCCACCTCCAAGGAAAATTCCCCCTCCCGAAAGAAATGTCCTTTGGGCATTTCAATTCAGATGAAAATTTACCCTGGAAGTTTACCCTTAACATCTCCACGCTTTAAATTGAATCGGTAAAGAGAAAAACATATAAAGAAATTTTGTATAGGCATTTTGGCAAATTCGCCTAGTGTAAAACTTCCCTTGAAAAGTTCACCCACTGGAAATTTTCCTTTCCACGAAAAATCCTCCCTGTGCAAAATCCCCCCATCAGAAAATTTGTCCTCCCCTCCCTACCCGAAAAATGTATGCATACTTTCGAATAACAAATAAAACTATGGGTAAATTTAATAACTTAAAATCTTTCCCAGGGGGATGTAGGGGGTCGTTTATATCTAAAGACATAGTTATTTGGCTTTTCAACTATGCTGAAGAAAAAAGCTATCTAGAAATTTTGATCGGACGATTTTGGGAAAAAAGTGGGCGTGGGATGGGGCCTAGCTGCCCTTCAATTTTCTTGGGCACTTAAAAAGGGCACTAATACTTTTCATTTTCGTTAGAATATCCCCTCTCTCGACGTTTTCGGCTCAATGGGTTGATACTATCACCCCTGCAAAATAATACGCATCCGTGATCTTTCTTCTGGCAAAAATAATAAAATTCCACATTTTTGTAGATATGAGCTTGAAACCTCTACAGTAGGATTCTTCGATACGCTGACTCCGATTATGTGATTTTAATTAAAATTATATGACTTTTTATGGGGTCTTTCCACCTTTTTTAAAATCAAACAAATTTTCTCATGCTCTTAGCTTTTGATGGGTATGATTAAACTTAATGAAATTTGTATATTTTGAATCAGCATGTTAAGCCAATTCTTTTGATATATTTATTGGTGTCAAAATTCTGTTTCTTAGAGTTTCGGTTACTATTGAGCCGGGTTGCTCCTTACAGCTCGTTACCACGAACTGTTTGATTACCTATCAAAATCCAAACAAAGATATTTAAAATATTGATTGTTTTTTCTGCGTTACCAAAAGTATTGTAGTCATAAAACATTACAGTTTTATGGTATATAATTAAACAGATAGAATTTTTTTTCCAATAAAGTAAGGAGCAAGTTTAGAACTTGAAACAAATATGAATTACTCTGTAAATTTATATAAATTACTCTACATATATAATTATATATGTACTACATGTATACTACTACATGTATATAATTACTCTACATATATAATTACTCTACATATATATATATATATATATATATATATATATATATATATATATATATATATATATATATATATATATATATATATATATATACATCATGAAAAGACAAATCACCAATGCAACAGCACAAACACAAAAAAAAAAGAAAAAAAAAGAGAGACAGAAGGAGAAAAGGAAGACTGTTTTCCTAAATTAGTGATTAATATAGACCAGCACTTGAATGAGGCCTTAACCCTACTCATCCATACAATCACATAGGTCAAACAGCATAGCCACACACAATCAACCATAAAGAATAATCCATGGACAGGCAGTCATGTCGCCAATAAGTATAAGTCGTCATTTACCAAACAATAGAAAAAATAATATAGACAAATAATTCAGAGGCAACACCCAACATAAGGGCTCATCAGGAGAATACACTGGGCTATATAGGGTTTCGCCACTCTAAATTCTCTACCCAGCACAGTGTTGTGGCTACCACAGAATATCCATGGCATCCCCGCGTCAGGTATCACCCCCAAAATACATGCCTATGAAAGAAAAAAAACAGCAAATGTAAAACAACCAAGTAAAACCAAAACAAGCTTATCCTGTTAATATATCCCTCCCTTTAGCAACAATAGGTAAACTAAATATTAAAAATTTTACCAAATCACAAATATTAACACATTGTAAAAAAACCTGAATGAACTAAACAATTATGGAATTCATCTTTACCATGTGGCTAATATATATATATATATATATATATATATATATATATATATATATATATATATATATATATATATATATATATATATATATACATATATATATATATATATTTATATATCGGTACATAAACTCTAAAACTTTTTTAGTGCTTTGAAAAATCTTATCTTTCCAATTGGAAATTTTCTTTTAAAAATTGGAAAAAAGCCAAACTTCACAGTAAAGAGTTAAGAGCTAAGAAGGAGACAGTCTCCTTCATATAAACACAAATCTCTTCAAACATGTTTCAAATCTGCTCCTTGCTTTCATTTGAAAAGCTCTTTTATCATTTAATTTCATATTTTTTCCTAAATTATACCCAGGCCTAATCAAGATATGATTTGAGGTATCGGGTCCTAAGTCCCTGATTAATTGCTTTTAAAATGTGTAAATCAGTAACTGTACGCTCATAATTGTATCATTTAAAATTGCTGAAAACTAAGTTACTAGCAGTATTTGCCATCCCAAAGACGTTTCCTGGCGGAGCTGATGATCACCTGCCTTGCCTTTTCGACCTCTGTGCTGGTAGATACGGGAGGGTAACTTTTTAGCTGTATAGAGAAAAAATCTATTTTATTCTTACCCCCACACTACTTCTTTCAACATTTAACTGAAACCTCATGAAGAGTAAGCAGTTCGTCCATTAAAATGTTCTTTTTAGGAATCTACCCTAACCGTAACCTAAACAATTACTCAACCCCTCTCACTATAGCTGATATGCAATTAATACAAAATGAAAATGGTATACATGTCCCACTCATGATTTTTTTAAACGATTTTGTTGTGACATTTTTTTACTTCGTTTTTTCTATTTGTTTATTTATTTTCGATTTTATATTTATTTTTTATTTATTTATTTAAATAGTATTAAAATTCTATTCTCAACGCCTTTTAATATAATCCATTTTAAATCCCCGCTTTACATTCACTCAGTGTAGGAAACTTATAGAAATATAAACCAGTTCCATTCAACCCAGATAAAAATTTATTCATAGATCTGTCATGGGATTACTGAATATTTAGCATGTACCGGCTGGTATATGCAAAAGAGGTTCTCCTGTGAATATGCAAATGATGTATCCTTTGTAGTATAGGTAGTCTGGTTGCTACGAAAGGTTATTGACCAAATCTAGTTGTTAGGTAAACCGGTTATGCAAATTATATATCCCTTGTATTCATAGAAGATCTTTAGAACCTCAAACGTCCATCCAGTACCCATTTACCCACCATTGCTAATATCTTAACTCTCAGTTTGCCTTCCAGTAAATATAGAGAAGGGGGAGGGGAACTGATATCTAGTCCTTCTTGAATTTTGGGAATATTTAGGGTCCATACCTTTGTTATTGATTCTTGAAAGGAGAAGGGTAAAAGTGCCCCTCTCATGGTGACACTGCTTTTCTATGTGGAATAATTTATTCAATTTATGTACTTACCAGCACAGAGCTGGAAAGGGCAGGATAGGGCATTATGAACGTCCCAAGTACTTTTTTTGGAGGGGGGGCAAGTACCACCAATACCTTTGTTTTTCAACGATTTTAATTTGTAATCTTCCTCTTATTCCATTCATAGACAATGTTTCAATGTATTTAAACTTCAGAGGATCCTATTGTAGAGGCGGCAATGGTTTTAGTCACGTGAACAATCAAAAGTTAGGCAGAATTTTCATCCATATGAGTAATAATGCCCATTTCCATCCGTACTAAATTCTGTAGCAAAAATATTATTAAGGACTTATTCAACAAAACTACTCTTCGTCGAAAATTTGTTCTAGATTTTAAAATTTATCCAAAATTTAAATTACAATCCAACGTTTTAATCCTTAAACAGGAAAACTGAAGGGGTGGGACGCTACCAATACATTTGCAATATTTTATATAAGCAATTTTACGGCACAATATTGGTTTATGAGACCGGGGCCCCTCATAATATTTTGGTTAGGATTGGGCATCATTTGAAAATTGGCCAGAACCCAAATAAGAAATGCAAGTTTTCCAGCTCAAAGTAAAGAGCAATGCTCATTAGCCCCTCACTCTTTACGTTATAGTTTGACTTTTTGAACCAATTATTTAAGAACAACAACTGAGACACAATAGCCGTTGAATCGGAATAAGTAGCTTTTCCAAACTGCAAAAATAGAGTAAAAAGTGAGGGATTTAATAAAATTAAATAAATTTAATTATACACAGGAACCAATTAGGCTTCCTTTAAGATTAAATGTCGAAAAAATACATTTTAAGGGTTTTCTCTTTTGTAAACTCGAGTAAAATGAAACAAGGTCATTTTCAAGCATAGGTGACTATTGAAGTTCCTCTACTTCAAAGTATTTCGTGATCCTTATATTTTAACAATGTAATGTTTTCTTTCAGACTCGTTTGTCATTCTTTATTATTTTTTATGGCAAAGTACGAAAGCGAGAACACAACGTTTGTGCTTATTATGGAACCAGACACGAATGCTTCACCAGGCATCCAGAATACTCCGTGTGGTTGACTCCCATCATTAACTGTTATTTGATAGTCGATAGCTGGGCCTACACTTTTAAAGAGAAAGATAATAGATTACGATAATGTTTAAGTTAAATAATCGAAGATGACACTTTTTTCCGTGGATACTTAATACAAACACGAAAATACATTTAAAAACTGTCTGAAAACTGGTTAGATAGGCATATTTTAACCACAAATATTTTCAATTGTCCGTAGACTATGCACGAATACCTTACCGGGCATCCAGAATACTCCGTATGGTTGACTACCATCTGTTAAAATCTTGTACCAGCTCTTCAGAAAACAGGATACAGCAGCTTTGTCTCTTTCTGCCAAACTTTCAGAATCAGTTAATGGGTTTAAGGTATAGTTTAGGACAATGTTGGGTCGTGGGATATGGGGTGTTGGAGTCGGCTATTGCCATTGGAGTATTCCATAGAAAATAGCTCGCCCACTTTAACCGGTGCTAAAGCAACTGCTAATACGAACGTAATTTGTTATCGATTTTCATTTTTTAAGGCTTTTGATCAAATAAATAATTAAATAAAAAATTGTGGGGGGATACCTGGTCTGTCCTTTCTGTGAATAGCCACCCAGTCGAATGCCTAACTGAATAATACTGTAAAATCCAGGAAATAGTTTCTAATTAAATTTATACAGATATTTTATATTGAATTAAGAAAAATATTCTAATACCCATTTTCATATCGATTTATTTTTTTTTAAGCAGGATGATATCACTCGCCGAGCCTTAACATTAGATTTCCGAAATCATTTTTTCTTAACTTTCTAGTCTATGGAATAACAAAGTTTCTTCACTCAGCCCTGCGGCAACTGGTATTGAACCCTGAGCCCCGTACTCAGGTTCAAGCTCGTATCCTAGAGCTCAGACCAATTATGATCCATCCTTTGTTACCACCATAAACTTACTTATCCTTCATGGCAAGCACGTACGCAGGACATTTCTTGTGGGAAGAAATAAAATCATAGAAAATAAATATTATTCAATAATTTAAGTAAGAAATACCTGAAATTTTGAAAAAACTTTTGGATTTCTGGGACGGAAAGGACCCAAAATCCACCCCTGCGTACGTGTTTGGTCAACGGAGGTCGTTTAACTTGGTAAAGTAGTTTTTTAATTGATGTCCTTGTGCTTATGTTTAGTGAAATTAAGGATTATGCGTTACTGGCTGAATAATACTCCAAATTTTGATCTGAATGTTAAGTGACGGGTGACAGAATGCATTGAACTTATAGAGTTTGGGCTGTATATTTACACATTAGAGGGGGGTGAAGCAAAGTATAGCGGGTCTGCATTCAAAATACGTTAGCTAAAATTACTCTGCATATTATGAAGTAATTTTTTTTACTAATTTGACACTATCTAAATACTTTAACCCCCCCCCCACCCCCTAATATGCAAATATTTGTCTTTGTGGTTAAGAAACTGGTTTTTACATATCTACGAACCTAATTCTTAAGTGTGTTCTGAATAATTGACAAGTACCAATCATGCAAATATGGCAAGATGTTTTTTATATATTTTTTATTTCAATATCTAAGACCAGTATAATAAAAAACAAAGATCATCAAAAACTAGACCCATTATAATTATTTTTGATTATATCCAAACGTGTGCAACTCAAATTCAAAAATAATGAGGCAACTTTGATTTGAAATCGGTTGTCGTAAATGGAATTTAGTCATTTTTCTCTTAAAAATGAAATCGGCTTGTTACTGATATTTCAAGAGAAAGACTTATTATTCTTACAAAATTCTCAAAACATGAATTATTTCTGCTATTGGAATACTATTCACTAGGCCGTTCTACTTAATTTTAATATTTTTCAGAGTCTAGGACAAAACGACATAGAAGCAATTTAAGTAAAAAGATGCCGAAACCCGGGATCGAACCAGGGACCTTTAGATCTTCAGTCTAACGCTCTCCCAACTGAGCTATTTCGGCATGATAGATTTGAGTTTGGCGCTCAATGTTATAAGTCAATTCAGAAGCAGAAAAACGGAGCGCCGGGAGTCATATGATTTGGGAAAAGTTTTTTTTTTCTTCGTTGGTGTAAGCATAGATGAAGGGTCTATTGAAAAGGAGACATGTCAAGAAAATAATCCGTACTCCATAATAATAATAATAATAATAATAACTTATTTGTGACCCACTTGAAACAGCAGAGTATAAAAACAAACACACAGAAAAAAAAAAAAAAAAAAAAAAAAAAAAAAACTTCAGATAACACATTAAATTACTGTAGAAAACATTTTAGAAGATCATGAAAGGGGTTAATAGTAAAATGTATCGAGTCGGATAATTTCTGGTGTAGCACTTTAAGTTTATTTAATAAATCTGGAGCCCCAAAATATGTTACTATATCACTGTTCTTGTACCAGGGAGGAAGATACAACAAAAAACGGAGGAAACGAAAATAAGATGACTTGAGAGCCTTTAAATCTTTTCTTTTTAAAACAGGATACAATCCAGAAAGATATAAAACCGAGTGATCACAAAAGCAAGAATAAATTTGTGAAAGGGCTTTGCGATTGTATTTCCCCCTGTTCGCAATAATTTTAGAATAACCCACTTGAAGTTTAACCTTAGCATCAGAAACGATTTTATTACGAAAAGAGGCCAAATTGTTAGTAAGGGTAATGCTCAACCACCTTAAAGAAGTAACGCACGGAACGCTAAATTCAGAACAATTAAGTCTAGAAGATTGGTTAGGAGAAGGACCAAAATGAAGTAATTCACATTTATCAGGGCTATGGGTTAGACCTACATTCGAGAAAGCAGTAGAGATAGAACGAACAGAAGCCGAAAGCCCAGATTTAGTTCTACTAATGAGAAGAATATCGTGTGCATAAGCAAGATATAAGACATTTGAACTACCTAAAAGGTAAGTTGTTGGAAGACTATTTAAAATATCAGCAATACAAATTTTGAAAATTGATGAAGATAAAACTCCACCTTGTCTCACACCTTGTCTTACGGAGATCTTTAACATAGAAGGATCAGAAGGAGAAGATTTAACATGAAAGAAAGAATGACCATACCAAAATTTCAATAAAGAAACAATAGAAACATTCACTCCACATTTAAGCAAAGAAAACTGGGCTTTGGAGTGAACTATAGAATCAAAAGCCTTAGATAGATATAAAGAACAAAAATACAGATCATAGCCCTTCCCGGAAGCATCAGAAAGCAGAGTAGAAAGAACTTTATGGGCATGCTGACATCCCAGACCACGCTGAAAACCAAACTGGTTAACTCAAAAATTTATATTATCTGTTATAGAAGGGAGAAGTAAATACTGAAGGACTTTACTTAAGGTACAAGAAACAGGGATAGGACGATAAAATGAACATGAAAATGGATCTTTCCCCCTTTTTTAAATAGAAATAACTGTGCCACACGAGAAACTGTCCGGCACGACAGAACAACACAAACACATTTGAAAAAATAGTTGTAAATGCGATATTAAAGGAGGGATATTAATATGCAGAGTAGTTCACGTTTTGACTGTAGCTCTACTGAACTTTACCCCCACCCCTAAATACAGCGATTTTTGTCTAAAATATTTATTTCCAATGTGTTTTTCCGTTTCTTGATTTGGTCATAGTTGATTAAATTTACGGTTACACGGGTTTAAACAAGAGTCGTTCTCGTTTCGATTGCGTGGCATGGGAAATACATGGGAAATATATACAAATTGGGCTATATATTTGCACATTAAGAGGGGAAAAGATAAAGTATAGAGGATATCCAGTCACAAATTTTGCATATTGGGAATTAAGAAATATTTTCTTAACATAATTCCTTTATAATAGTTCCTAATCTAGGTTTATACCCTTTCTCGTTTAGAAAACCGGCATTGAACCTGTGGATAATTAAATTAAAAAACTAGTTTTTTTAACTGAAAGTAAGAAGCGACATTAAAACTTAAAACGAACCGAAATTACTCCGAGTATAAAAAGGGCTGTTCCTTCCTCAGCGTCCCACTCTATACGCTGAAGTTTGACTCTTTCTCTCATTTCTACTTTATTAAACAGTAAAAAAATTAGCATAAAGAGCGGGGCGTTGAGAAGGGAACATCCCCTTTCATACACGGAGTAATTTCTGTTCGTTTTAAGTTTTAATGTCGCTCCTTACTTTCAGTTAAAAAAACTAGTTTTTTTAATTTAATTTCTGAGCGTTTTTGAATTAATGCATGTTTGATTTTGGCTCTCTGCACATAAATTGTTAAAATAAAATGTGCTTATTAGTTCTTTTTTTGGCTAAATGTCTTTCTCTTAGTTTGGATCAGACGGTTTGGAGAAATAAGGGGTGGGAAAGGAGGCCTAGTTGCCCTCCAATTTTTCGGTTACTTAAAAAGGCAACTAGAACTTTTAATTTTTAACGAACATTTTTATTAGTAAAAAATATACGTAATTTAACAATTAACTTACGTAACAAACTTCTATATTCTTATATTTGTATTACGTATATGAGGGGGTTTGTCCCCTCGTTAATACCTCGCTCTTTACACTAAAGCTTAAGTTTTGTCCCAATTCTTTGAGAATGACCCCTGAATCAGAAAGGCCGTCGAATAAATAGTTGAAATTACAAAAGATAGTTTAGCATAAAGAGCGAGGTATTTAGGAGGAGAAGAACCCCTCCTATTCGTAATAATCTCTTTTTGTTTTAAGTTTTAATGCTACTCCTTATTTTCAATTGAAAAAACTTTTTAATGCTTATTTTTTCATTGTTTTTTTTTATAGTAATGCTAGAAAATCCTGCGCCCTTTTCATTGAATTTATCTTGCCCCATGACATATTCATCCAAGGAAAGATCCTCCCAAATAGCCCCCTCCCCTCAACTCCCTCCTCCCAACCAAAAAAATCCCCCTGAAAACGTCTGTACACTTCCCAATAACAATTACTGTATGTAAATTAAATAAAAAAAAAAGTTTGTTTTAACTGAAAGTAAGGAGCGACATTAAAACATTAAAACTTCTACAGTGGGTTTCTCTGATACGCTGAATCTGATGGTGTGATTTTCGTTAAGATTCTATGACTTTTAAGGGGTGTTTCCCCCTATTTTCTAAAAAGGCAAATTTTCTCAGGCTCGTAACTTTTGATGGGTAAGACTAAACCTGATGAGACTTATATATTTAAACTCAGCATTAAATGCGATTCTTTTGATGTAACTATTGGTATAAATATTCCGTTTTTTAGAGTTTCTGTTACTATTGAGCCAGGTCACTCCTTACTACAGTTTGTTACCACGAACTGTTTGATTTTCTTTTGGAAGGCTCCCGAGAGATGTTAAATTTGGGCATTGCAATACACTCTAGACAAATTATTCCCCCAACCCTGTATAAACAAACTCCCCCGTTAACTTGTCCCTCATAATACTTGATGTACAATTATATATCACTGAGCATAATTTTTAGATGTATTAAGTGAATAAGCTTATTTAAATGAAGCCTTAAAATATGTTCCCATATTAACAATTAAATTAAAAAGAAAACAAGTTTTTTTAACTGAAAGTAAGGAGCGACATTAAAACTTGAAACGACCAGAAATTACCCCGTGTATGAAAGGGGCTGTTCCCTCCTCAACGTCACGCTCTTACGCTAAAGTTTGACTCTTTCTCTCAATCATATTTTATAAAACAGTAAATAACTTTAGCGTAAAGAGCTGGACGTTGAGGAGGAAACAGCCCCTTTTATACACGGAGTGATTTCTGTTCGTTTTAAGTTTTAATGTCGCGACTTCGGAAAAACATGTCTAGAGCCCTACGTTCTGAAAAAATATATTTCATCTAAATGACGTCTCATTGGAATTTAAAGAGCAATTTTCTTCCTTTCTCTCCCAGTGGTGGCAAAATCGTTTTGGTATCTATGTGGAAATCAAAATTACAAAATATACCGAATGACTTCCAAAAGATGACTAAAAAGTCATGGAACAAGCAACAGTCAAAATCACATTGAATTACCGACAAAATGTGGTGTACCGAAAATTTTTGTTAGAAGGGAAAATTAAAACTAAAATAGAATGAAGGAATGTTTCATTTTTGCGCCTGTGAAGGAATAACTTCGAAGGATTTGAATTCACACCAGAATTCCTGAATTTAATTTATTTTGCTCATTTGCCACCCTATGCCTTAAATTTAAAGAATAAACGGTAATCATGCTAATACGTACTTTAAATACTTCAGAAGGTATATGCAATGAAACATGGTTGGTCGTTAATGAATTTAAAAAAAAATGAGTTATTACTTTCTTGTGTATTCATTCTTAAAAGTAAAGATCAGCATATAGTAGTGCTTAGGGTTAATTTAAAGCTGAAATTTGGGACGAGTAATTACCTTTGGGGAACTTATGACGTTGGTAGACTCTAGGATGAGAATTTGAGAGAAACTTTCCAGAAACAGTTGAATAATCAACTAGAGAGTTTAAAATTTGACAATCTAGAAGATAGATAGAATAATTTTAGAAAATTAATTTGTAAAATTGCTGATGGTGTTTTAAGGAAGAAAGTTAATAACGCAGCTAGGAGCATTAGTCAAGTTCTTTACGTTTACTAGAGAGATTAAGGGATTTGTACGAGAATTATCCGAGGGAAAGATCACACGAAAATAAGAGAAATATAAACAAAGTGGAGAAGGCATTAAAATATGAACTAAGGAGGTATGAAGTGGAGTCCATTTACCAAATTGCCAAGGATCTGGAAGACGCAGCTAAAAGTAAGTAAAAAAAGTAGGTAAGGTGCCACTAGACCCTTAAGGTCCAAACCGGCGGTGCTGATCTCCGTTTCGTGGCCCTTCAGCCAGGAAATGCAATTGGGGGTTGGGGGCCAACCATCCTGTGCTTTCCCACACCTTTCCTGTTTATCTTCCCCTGATCTCTCCAGGTGCATATTTAGAGCTGGGTCGACTCTGGCTGAGCTTACAGAGTCACGCCACTGACCCCCGTCCCAAACTAAATAATTGGTCACAACTGGGACTGAACCCGTGCCCATTAGACACAGAATTTTCACGCCAGTGCGCCAAGACGCAGCTAGACAGCATAATAGTAAAATATTGGAGTGACGTGTTAATAAATACAGAGGGAGTAGTCGATGAGAGGGACTTGTTAAAGTTAAAGATAGGAACGGGGCCAAAATTAGTGGTAAGGAAATGGTTTAAGAGAGATGGGCAGAACATAGACATATAAGAAAAGGCAGGAAGAAATGGGCAGGATAGACATATAAGAAAAGACAATGAGGGAAATGAAAAAGTCTTTGACACTTCGGATGTGAAGAAAGATTTATTTTGTGGGGAAAGATTAGTGACAGTACCAAAAGGATTAAAAGGTAATAAGGCCTCATGTGTTGATAGTGTGATAAATCAGTTTCTTAGATATGATTCCAAATAGGCTAAAAATTAGTTATTGAAGATAATGAATATGATTTTTGACAAAGGAGAAGCAACCAGTGATTGGGTGCATGAATGAATGGAAAGGTGAAACATTCTGGCATATCTCTCAAAAAGCAGGAAAAGCAAGGATTAAAAGGTAATAAGGCCTCATGTGTTGATAGTGTGATAAATCAGTTTCTTAGATATGATTCCAAATAGGCTAAAAATTAGTTATTGAAGATTATGAATATGATTTTTGACAAAGGAGAAGCACCCAGTGATTATAGGAAAGCCCTAATTAAAACCTGTACAAGAAAGGTGACAAGAATGAGTTTCGTAATTTTAAGGGTTGGAGTGACTTCTGTATGTAACAAATCACTTAGTATGATGATACTTTTTAGACTGAGAGATGCTGTAGACAAAGTTTTAGGAGAAGAAAAGTGAGGTTTTGGGAAGGCTAGTGTCGACCAAATTCTCACTTCTAGTTTAATAATTGAGAAGTGTCTGAGTCATTAAACACCTTTAGTCCTTAGTCTTAAGGATTATGAGCAAGCCTCTGATCCAGCTGACAGAACAGCGTTAGCGAAGATCATATCCTTGTACGGTATACCAGACAAATACATTAAAGTGACAAGGGGTATACCATAGCTGCAGTTAAGATAGAAAATGTATCTGGTTAAAATGGTAAAAATAAGGTAAAATAGCTTACTTCCTGGGGAATAAAGGGCAAAGTTGGCTATTTAGAGTTGCCCTGTAGCTACAAGACCAGTTAGGAACTTCTTTTAAACATCACTTACAGCACTTGATAGTGTAGGAAATATACGGATAAAAATGATCAAACCTCGGGGAAATTACAACAGAATTTTTTTACACCAAAATGTTCATAAAAAATGTTTAATCATACAAAAAAATATCTCCCCAAATCCCCCTTGCACAAGTATCCCAAATTTGCCCTTGAAGGGGAAAAATTCGACTTTTGTGTTTATAAATATTTTTGAGTTTGAATAGTCATTTCCTATCAAATCAAGCATGCCGACTCCAAATCTGAATTTAGATTTTTCTTTTTTCCGTACCCTAATGTCCATTTCCACCCTTAAAGGGTGGAAGGGCGGGGGCAAAACTCGAAATTAAAAGGTTGTTGTATTATTTGGTCGTTTCCTTTTAAATCAATGGCGGTGAGTTCGAAAATGAAGTTAAAAGCTTGTAATTACGTGGTCAAGTACCTCGTCTTACTTAAATCGGCTGTGAAAGTTGACTTACGTGAACTAGTTATTTTGATCATTTGTCAGTTGATTCACCGTTTCCTATCAAGCTAGGAATGGTGCCTTAGAATATGAGTCTCGAACAGTCTAATTTCAAACTGTTTGTGTTCTTCTAGGTGGCGATGGGCTGAATTCCGATTGGGTTGTGCCTGGATTTACTGAACAAACAACTTTTATGAAATAGTCAGTCTCTTTTTCTTCTAGAACCGTTAATGGAGAGAAAATGGTCTGCTCGATATGCCAAAGCAGCATCAAACCCGGTGAAAACACTGCCATATTATCCGAGAAAGGAGCCGATGCCGTGAATAATGCAAGCAAAGAAAGAGGTAGTAGCATAGCTGTGACGACTGGAAATGAAGTCCACACCACGTGTCGTCGTAACTTCTGCTATAGACGTCGGATCGTCAGAGAAAAGATCGCTCAAAGGATACTTCAGCTGAAAGAACGGGTTGGACCCCCCCCCCCCCCCGACCAGATCTTCAGCTCCACACTTTGATTTTTTGAAGAACTGCCTATTCTGTGGTCAAGCAATGAAATTATGCAAGATCACAAGTCGTGAATTCGCTGAAGCTTATACAGTACGAACTCATAGCTTTGACTACTCGATTAGTGAAATATGTAAGAGCAGGAACGATCATTGGGCCATGACAGCGCTTGGTCAAATAAATTCAAAGGCTTCTGACCTTGATGCACAGGATGCCGTTTGTCATCAAACATGCTCAGTGAACTTCAGGACAGGAAAAGAGATTCCACAAAAAATCTGTGGTCAAGGAGAAGTGAGTGACTTGCCTCCACAAAAGAAACGGAAGGGAAGACCGCGCGATAGTGCAAGGAAAGCTGCTCTCGAAGAAGTGCTTCGGTGATATGCCAACAGTGAAGACCCTGTACCTCTGACAATCATTTTAAGAAAGATGGCTCGTATTCTCTCTGAAATTGACTGTGATAGTTTGGCCTACAGCTTTCGTTAAGCAAAGGATTTGCTAGTCATTTAGCATGGTGAACAAGTGGTTGTTTCCGATTCAAATGGGAAAGAGACACTCGTAACATTTAGAGATACGGTTGACAGGATATCACGAGAATTTCACCAAGAGGAAAAAGCAGATAGTGAAAACAGAGAAAGGGTTCAGCTGATCAAAGTCGTTGGAAAGATAACAAGAAGTGAAATCAAATCCATTACGACAAGGAAGGATTCCTACTAATTTCTTAACGAGATATTGTAAGTAGAGAAGTGTTTAAACTTCGTTTGCTCATCTCTTTGTCTACTGCTTTCATCGACGAGGGGTCGACACGCATCGTCTAATGTCTTTTGTCAGGCTATAATGCAGGCATGCAGACCACTTGGTTTAATGTCTCCTGTACAAATGGGACTAGCTTCACAGCTGCATCACCATTTCTCATCCTGATTTTTAATTGACACACTGTACAATCTTGGCTTCTGCTCTTCGTACTCAGAGGTAAAAAAATTGAGAGATGTGCAGCAGTAAATCAAACGTTGTTGAAAGAGTCCGAAGAGAAAGCACATTTTTTTCAGTATGTAGGAGACGTCGATTATGATATTGCTACTATCGACGGCCTGAATACCTTTCATGGAATGGGACTTATTGAAGCGTCTACACCTGAGTTGGCGAGAACGGAGCTTTCAGTGCCAAGAAAAGAAGTAAGTAGAGATGAAATTAAGTCAATCTGCACCGTCCCGTTCTACACCCACCAAAAACCCACCAAGCTGCCACCAAGGACTTTTGTTTGCTTGACAAACAGTGGTGACACTCATGAAAATGAATGGAAAGGTGAAACATTCTGGCATATCTCTGGCTTTTTCAAAAGCTCATACATGATGTGGTCGGCCTTTATGTGGTCAATACACCAAAAGCTACCTCATCCTTGAAAGTCGAATATTCGTTTTTTGCCAATGATTAACCACAACTCAAGTGATTTCTCCTGTGTTTATTCTACACTTATGCATGCTAACGAGCGCGCTAGTCGAGCTGGAAAAACTCTAGTCAATACCTTTGATCAACTGGTTTACTGGAAGATGAAGTGTATCGTCGATGCAGAGCCTGCCACAAGTGCTTTAAGAAATGCTATTATTGTCCTAGGTGGATTTCATACACGCATGAGTTTTCTAGGAGCCATTGGCTTCCTTATGGCTGACTCGCGACTTTTGGAATTCCTAAATCAAGTATACGCGCCTAAAACTGTGCCTAGTATGTTACAAGGCAAAGTTGTTTCTCGTGCTGTGTGAGGCCCTGGTCTGTTGGAGGTAGCCCTTTATGCAAACCTTTTATCATCAGAAATGGATAGCAGAGTGTTTGATGGCAATGCCATGCTACCAGAACCCCTTGAAAAGGCAAAACAGGCGTACGAGTCGCTCCTTGAAGGAGATAATATCAACGAAGCGCAGGTGTCGGAGGCCCTGGTCTGTTGGAGGTAGCCCTTTATGCAAACCTTTTATCATCAGAAATGGATAGCAGAGTGTTTGATGGCAATGCCATGCTACCAGAACCCCTTGAAAAGGCAAAACAGGCGTACGAGTCGCTCCTTGAAGGAGATAATATCAACGAAGCGCAGGTGTCGGAAGCAATAGAGCTTACCTATGAAATAATTCAAAGTGCAAAAGAACGATTATCTGAGTCCAGAACTGTCCGTCTTTGGTTTCAGTATCTGGACCTACTTGGGATCCTGGGAAAATACCTGATAGCTGAACAAAGTGGCAACCTTGAGCTGTATCTACAGTCGCTGTTGGAATCGCTTCCTTACTTTGCTGCTTTGGACACAATCTTCACACGAAGTCTACTTGGATGTTCGTGCAGTCCACGTTTCAGTTGAGGAGAGACAACCCAGAGCAGTACAGAACATTACAGGAGTACCTGTTCACCGGAATAACTGACAACTATTGGGCAGCACTTTCTCCGGATTTGGTGATCGAACAAATGTTAATGAGAAGTACGAAAACGAGTAGCGGTCCGAAGAGAGGTAGAGGCATGTCTTAATTGCAGCAGACAATTTGGACATCTGCTATGCCTACTTTGGTTCTCGTTAACGAACACATGCAGAACCTGATTGGCCTCACGGATCTGACTGTTGAAAATCACGCAGAAGCGTTATCTTTGAGGAGAGCTAGAGATCTGGCGGACATCGAAAAGATAGTTCGATCCATTGAGCCCGTAGAACCCTTTAGGCAGGATTCAGAGCTGTTGAGCGTGGTTACTGTTGTCAACGCTTCATCATCTTTAAGCGTAGACGATGCCAAATCTGTGGGAGAAACCCTTCCGAAGGATATGGAAGTGAAAGACATTGACAAATATGTTTCCAGGAGAAAGGAGAAAGCTGTAACTATGGCTGAGAGGTCATCCGTGGTGATAGATAGTGAAAGAGTAATGGTTGACCCAGCTCTAATCTTACAACGTCTTGCCGCAGTGGCTAGCACTAGTGGTTCTGACTTGAACGAGGTTCTGTCGTTCGAGCTTTGTAGTTTTCCACCATCGCTCTTTAGTTCGAGCTGATGAGGACAGCCGACAAAGCCTCTCTAACAAATGCACTGATGAAAATTGAGGGGCTCGATGGCCCAGTGACATTGCCAACTTCCCAGAGAGTCTTGGATGGTGGTTGGCTAGTCCAAAAAATGCCCTAGACTGCCGGATCCACATATTCTGAGGTGGCAGGATCTTACGTAGATTTTGTCACAAGAAATTTCGGCCAAACAGCGGTAGTTTTTGACTCTTACACTGATACACCAACGACGAAAAACTGCACATAATTGAAGAGAACCAACGGCTTGTCGTGTCCAACGAATCAATTCTCTCCTAACATGAAGATTGTCAAAAGTAAGACAGAATTTCTGAGAAATCACAAAAACAAACAACGCTTCATCAACCTACTTGCCGAGAGGTGGGCGAACTCAGGATGTAAAGTTCTACGCACTCAGGATGATGCTGATGTCTTAGTTGTACGAACAGCAGTCAGTTTCGCTGGAACTTCGTCGACCACTTTCATTGGGAATGATACCGACCTATTAGTCCTTCTGCTCTACCATGCCAAGTTTGATGCATGTGATATATTTATGCAGACTGACACACATGGAAATAACCGACGAGTATACGACATAAAAAGGATTAAGAACAAACTAGGAACTGATGCAGCAGAAAATCTACTCGTTTGCCACGCAATATCTGGCTGCGATACAACATCTAGACTTCACGGCGTAAGGAAACCAGCAGTGGTTTCCTTGTCACTTAAAAATGGGATTTTAAAGATGCTTGCAAGACCTTCATGACACCAGGATCCAACCACCAGGAGATCATAGAAGCTGGAGAGTTTGCTTTGCTCCACATCTACAAAGGGAAAAGCAATGAGAAGACCCTGAAGGATGTTCGAGTGCGAGCATTTACAATGCGGTTTGCAAGTGTAATTGCTTTCGTTCACACAGAGCGGCTTCCGCCAACTTTGGCTGCCGCAAAGTACCACTTTTACAGGTGCTATTTGCAAATAATAAAGTGGCAAGAGACGTCCGATTCACTAAAGCCCGAAGAGTGGGGTTGGCGCCTCTCTTCGTTACGGAATATGTATCTTCCCATAATGACGGATGCTTCGTCAGCACCGGAGAACCTACTGAAGATAGTGTGGTGCCAGTGCACCAGCGGGCGCGATTTCCTCAGATGCTATTGCCGTCAGACCGGTTTTCCCTGCAGCTTTGCCTGTGGGGAGTGTAAAGGGGAGTTCTAAACGTTCCTTTGTATGACTGATTGATCTGAAGTTTTGATTTCGATTAAAGAAGTGGTTTTTCAAGATGTTTTACTTAGCAACCCCTCATAATACAGGCCCCTTAGAGGTGAAAATGAGGTAAATAGTTGAAAAAACCTGCTTTTTGACCTCAAATTTGGCAATATGGTGTTTTATTTGATATAAAATGATCCTTTAGCCACAGGAATCCGGCAATTAATGACCTGCGTACTTTATCCCTCCCCCCCCCCGTTCCGTGAAGGTAAAAATTGATGCTAGGGTGCGAAAAACTTGATTTCTGACGTTGGATTCAGATTCTTCATGCTTGATTTGATAGAAAACGACCACTTAAACCCAAAATTACGTCCAAATAGAGATTTTGATTTCCCCACCCCCGTCAAGGGGGGGGGATTCGGGGGGGATTTTTTGTGTGATTAAGCCGATTTTTCTGAACATTTTGATGTAAAAAAAAATCTGTTGCAATTTCCCCGAGGTCAAACCGTATTTTTCCTCCGCTATAATGAATTTTTTAATGATTCTGATTCTCCTGGCCTTGAAAAAAGTAATACCTCTTCATCTAGAGTTTAATCGCTTTAATTAAGTGTCTAGTTTATCCCTTTGTTAATATTGTGTGCCTAGGGTAATACCTCAGCAATTGGACAGTGCCTGATTTTGGACATCCGTTTTGTAAGGAAAAACAATGAACAAAAAAAAATTTAAAAGTCAATCAAATTTCCCATTATTTGGAATTAAAATCATATTAGTCATTTTTTCTATGTTTAAACCTTAGAAATATTACCTTAACAGCTTTGCATATTTAAATAGCGGTATTCAGCCATATTCCCCATATCATATACATACTATTTTTTATTTATTTAGAAAAGTAGCGAATACAACTAAAAAAGAGATCTGTAACACTCTGATTGCATTGATCAACTAAGCAACTGGATCATTAGAGTGGAACATTCAATTGCTTTCACAGTCATTAAGACTGTTTTCAACAGGATTTGCTTGCAAATCTAGCTCCTCTCCTTCAGACTTAGATTCTGATTCAGGTGACCGTACATGTTCCGAAGACCACCCCCATCCAACCTAAATAAAATTCCTGGATACACCCCAGAGAATTATCTATCAACTTCCACCTCCACCCTCCCATCGCCTCTCCCTTAGAGCTAATTCTGTATTTATCTGAAGATTTTTCAAACAACAGCAGAAACACAACAGTGTGAAACAACAGCATTAAACTAGAATAAGAATTTCTTTTGGACAATGTAGTCAGTAATAACACATTTGGTAGCAACTTGTTGAAAAGCAGGATAAATCTTAGAAAAGGCACAAGAACTTTTTATTTCCAATTGACTGATCCCCCTCCAAAGCTTGTTCGACCACCTCTTTCACATGAAGTACCTCTGGGGAAAAAATATATGGACAATACATTACAACAAACAATATTAACACATTGAACCCTTATGGGTCTTTACCTTTACTATAGGTAATGCAATACGATTGTCCCTGACTTAAACAGGAGAGTAGAAATTTCCATTTCCCTTCTAATGAAAGTCATAGAATTATCGAAGGGTAAAATAGGGGGCAATATTCCACGGGCGAGATATTCCATGGGGGTATTTTCCGGGGGAGGGGGATAAACACCCTCTCGTGTTGAAAAATGGCATGAATACAAAATTTTTCTGATATATGAAATTTAAAACAAAAATAAGGATATTGATTCTGCTTTTGCCCTCCATATTGTTGAAAATCCAGGTCATGTAGTTCTTTTGATGAGGCAGTTTAAATATTTGAAGCAAATGGCTTCCTACATTCTTTTAGGAGGCAATTGAAATTTAAAAAGAATCCATAAATACAAGCCCTGCTTTAAATAAAAATACTGGATATATTCCTTTAGGCCCAATTTACAACAATTTAAATTAAAGGATTAAAATGAAAATTTTCCTCAGTTTAAATTAAGATCGTCTGTCCCCACTTTTAATGAAAATTAGGTTAGTAGACAAGCTAAGTCAATCGCTAAGCAGTGAATTCTTGCCTACTCTAGTTAGTGGATAGTTTTTAATTTAGTCAGTCTTAGTTGTTTTGGTTTATTTGATTCAGTCTTTCTTCTGCTCAGTTATAGTTAATTCAAAAGATTAGTTTTCCTTTTTTCGAGCACTAAAGACGGTGGAAGTCTCTGATGAATTATCTGCCTCTATCAGTTTCGCTTCTTTTTTTTTACTGGCTGACATTATCCTCAGTCCTGATTCTATGTCAATAGAATTATATGTCTTATTCTGAATTCATATGTCAATCCTGATTCTAGGCCTTTCTGTCATTAATAGTTCACAGAACAAATGTGATTTTATTTCGCCTAATATTTCACCATTTTAAACTTATAATTGCTTGTGCTATATTACACTATATCGTTCTGATAATAAGAGACCTAAGTCAGACAGACCACCATCTAAAGCAGGGAACACAGCTATACAAAAAACAAAATAATATTCATTCTTTTTTGACAGCCTCCTTGCGCTTTTGTCCTCTGAAAATTGCGAAGTGTCGTAAAAAAGCGTAGAAGCATAAAGTGCAAGAGTCTTCTACAACCACGAATGTTGTCATATGAGTCACACCATGAGATAGCCAAAAAGTTGAGAGATACAGGGAGGTACATTTTCCAAAATAGTTTTTGTTTTTCTAAACGTTTTGGAAAATGATGCTCAAGGCCTTTGGTATTTCCACAGCCGTAGTGCCTTTATTTGGAGTTGAAAGTAATTGGAGGGCTACTAGTCCCTCTCGTGTAATCTTTTTTAATCTACAAAGAAAAGTGGGATACCTCACTTGTAAAACTTCTAAAGACTAGAACGTCTTTAGACTGCACTTAAAGATGTCTCTAGGCTGCACTTGTTTAAAGACTGCACTTTAAACCAAATATTTTATTATAGTTTCCCTTTTATCATATTAATGTCAAACAGTAATCAAAAATTGTTGTTTAGACTACCAAGAATTAATATTGATTTTTTTTTCAAATTCAATCTAGTTTCCTAAATCTAATACGTAATAAATATCATTTATGCGTTTTCGCTTTTAAATACGCTTAAACTATAATTAAATAACACTCTCACATAAAAAAGAATTTGGTACAAAAGAAGTAATGAAACTAATTTTTTAAATGTCTCTAAATGTTAAATTAGTTCATTTCAATCAACATTTAGATGAAAAACATTAGCGTCATCAAGTTCACAAGATTTCAGTTCTAGGCACTTAATGCTACGAACAACGTGACCTGTAGAAACAGGAAGTGCGTGACTTTATAAGATCCTTGAGGGTGATACATAAGAACAGAATTACAAGATAACTTTGTGATATGAACCACTTATTTCTACAGTCCAGAATTCTTTGGAAATTTATTACGATTGTTTTATACTTTACGAAGGTAATTTTTCTGTCTGACAACTTCCTTCGAATTTTAAATGAAGAAGAGAAAATATTAGCCATCACCAAGACTATTCTTCTGATTCAGAAGAGTCCCAAAATACTTAAAGATTGTACGTGAGGAAGACTTACAAAACTATTAAAGTCATTCCAAACTCTATTTTAAGAATTTTAAGATTACTCCTTGCAAAATAAAATAAGAAGTGGCATAGTCTTCACACAAAGTTTTTAATTCAAAATGCGTCTAACAAGTACGCTTAGATGTTAGCCATTTCACACTATAGGAGAAACTCTGCAGCACTCGGTGATTGAGTACAAGGTCAATCAGCTCAATGTGAATTGCCTAAGTGAAAGACAGAGAAAATTTATCAACAAATCAAGAATATACTCCGACCATGAGACATCTCTTATTTCCACAATCTTGTATTCGTCAGAAACCTGGTGCCATCATTGTGTGCTTTACAAAGATAATAATTGTATTTCGTTATTCCCTCAAAACTTTAAATGAAAAACAAAAATTTTAGCTGCCACAAAGACGACTCCCCTGACTTACAACAGTCCAGCCGCGCTTAGAGATCGTTTACGATCTTTTATTAGGCGAATTACCCAGGGGAATATCTAAAGAATATTAAAGTAGCTTCAGATTTTCAGTCATTAAACTCCTTGGTTGATAATCTCCTTAGAATGTACTGCGACCATGAGACATCACTTATTTCCACAGTCTTGCGTTCTTCGGTAACTCGGTACCATGATTCAGTAGTTTACAAAGATAATAATTGTAATTCGTTATTCCTTGGAATATACTGTGACAATGATACAACCTTTATTTCCACAGTGTTAAGTTCTTCAAAAACCTGATGCCATCATTCGGTACTTTGCAAAGGTAATAATTGTATTTCGTTATTCTCTTCAGGCTTGAAATGATAAAGAAAACATCTTAAATTCCACAAAGACCTCTCCCCTGACTCACAACGGTCCCACCACGCGTAGAGATTGTCTTCGATCCTCCCTTTTGTGAATTATCCAAGAGAACATTAAAAGAAGATTAAATTAGCTCCAGATTTTCAGTCAATAACCTATTTGATCAACAACGTCCTTGGAATATACTGCGACCATGAGATATCACTTATTTCCACATTTCCAAAAATAATAATATTGTTTTTTGTTATTTTCTTAAGATTTCAAATGAAAAAAAATCTTAGCTGCCACAAATACCACCACCCTGAGTCACAACAGTCCCCCCACGCTTAGATATTGCCTATGATCTTTCTTTAGGCAAATCACCTAAGAGAACATCTAAAGAAGATTTATTTAGGTTTAGATGTTCAGTCAATAGCCTCCTTGGAATATTATGACCAGGAGGCATCGCTTATTTCCACAATCTAGCGTTATTCCCTTTATACTTTAAATAAAAAAGAAAAAAATCTTAGCAGATACAAAGATCACTTCCCTGACTCACGAGAGTCCCACCACACTTAGAGATTGTCAACAATTTTCCTTTAGGTGGATTACTTAACAGAACATCTAAAGAAGATTGGTTTAGCTCCAGATTTCCAGTATATAAATTTCTTGGTCAATAACATCCTTGGAATACACAGCGACCATAAGACATCACTTATTTCAACAATCTTGCATTCTTCGGAAACTCGGTACTACCTTCCGGTACTTTAAAAAATTAACAATTATATTTTTCTATTCGCTTAAAACTTTAAATGAAACAGAAAAGATCTTAGCAGCCACAAAGACCACTCCCCTAACTCACAACATTCCCACCTCGGATAAAAATTGCATATGGTCTTCCCTTAGACGAATTGCCAAAAGGAAGATCCAAAGAAAGTTGATTTAGCTCCATATTTTCAGTCAATGGCCTCCATGATATAGATATAGAAAGAGAATGTTCTCATCGACGAATAAAGAATATACTGGAACCCTGGGATATTGGCTAATAAAGTGAGATGCCGAAAGAAAATCACATGTGACAGTAAAGTTTGAAAAAGAAGTGCTCTCGCGATGTGTAATAGGAAAATTTTAATTAATAGACTTTAAAATACTTTTTTTTAGAATATTATTTTGTAATTTTGCTTATTTGTAGAAAAATCTGTAGTCTTGAGAAACTAAATTGACAGATAATTACTGTAGATGACAGAATCATTCTTCATTTTTGTCGAAATAGATGGCATTCTTAAAACAAATTATTGTTATGTAAAAGAATCTAAGAGAATTTTATTTCAAATTTCGAGTTTTAATACATAATTGTGTTTGGTGAGAGAAACAATGAGCAGCAAAGTAGTCTCTTCAATCCCAAAATTAGTTCAATCCACAGTAAGTTGAATAAAATTTTTATTATTAGCATTAGAAGATTCCAGCTGTGTGCTTTTAATTGAATTGTTTTTACAGGCCTAGGCTAGTCTAGCCAATATTTGAGTTGACTGTTTAAAAGATGAAAACAACCAACCTAATTTGATATTGTGGGTATATTCTCAGCCTAGGTATTGCACATCATAATTTCTGCTGGAATAAGTATAGGCTAGCCTGTATCTATAAGCTAATGTGTTATGTAACAAATAGGTGTTTAAGTAGGCTACCTGTGCTATCAGATTTTGTGGGTTGTTGTGACTGTGCCAAGCACATAGAGTAATAAATAGGCCTCAGTTTATGTTGTATTTAGATGTCTACTTGGCCAAGGTGTGTAAACTTCAAGTTTTGGTAAAATTCTAATTGGGCTAATTGTTTTCTTGCTATCTCAGAAAGGGTTTAGGTTAGGAAAATGAAACTTTCAGGGATGAATCTACAGTCTAAAGTATGTCCCAGGAAGGTATTTTGAAGCATATACCTCCACTACTTCTCCCTCTAGAGGGCACTGACCTTTGATGACCTTTAAAAATATGTTTGTTATAAAAGTGAAACCTTGCAAAATAGATCTTCTGCTTAATTGAAGTACAACAAAATTGTTTTCAGCTTCATAACTTTGCTCAATTCCATTTTATAAGGTTTTAAAGATATGCAAATACATTTCCTAAATTTTGAAAAAAAAACATTGATATGGCTCAAAATTCTACTCAAATAACAGGAATTGCATTTCCAGAACTAAAGGCAGAGAAAAAGCAACTAGTAACTGAAATTTAAGGTAAAATGTTGTTTTGTCAAAATTTCAATAGGTCACATAGGCAAATTTCAGGGCCCTCTAGAGGGAGAAGGAGTAGAGATGGGTAGCCTACTTTAAAATACTTTCCCTGGACATACTTTAGCCTGTAGACCCATCCCTGAGAGTTTCATTTTTGTAACCTAAACCCTTTCCAAGATAGCAAGAAGTCAATTTACTAGAATTTTACCCAAATTTTAAATAGATTAAAACCAGTGGCATCAACTGGGTCAGGGTGATTTCCCATAGATCCCCCCAATTAATTTTGAAAATGCTTTTTTTGGGGGGGGGGAGGTTAAGTGCCTGTTTTTCTCCTAAACTCCTGAAATAGGCATTACTGACTGTAATAGGTACATGCTTGGCTTACCAGGGGAATCACATATAGAGATAAACCTAGGACACCCTTCCAATGCCAATGTTTTAACTTCCTGCCAATGTTTTTATCTGGTTAATAAAAAGTTGAGTTGGTGAAATATTGGTATAAAGTGTTGATACTTTTAATGGCTTAATTTTTTTATTTGGTAAATGGGTGAATAGAAATATATGATGCAAAATTGACAAAAGAAGGCAAGTCTGTCTGTAAAAAAAAGAAAAAAATATACCCTAATTCAAAAGCAATATCACCCCAAATTGGGTGGTAAAAATGACTATCCATTTTGTAAAGTCCATCCCAACCCCAATTGTTTTAGCTAGCAATGCCTCTAAAACTAGCCTTGTACTTTTAAGGGTAATCCTTGGTAAAATTGTAGCAGTTTATGTAACAGGCTTTCCTATAAAGTGAATATACCACTTGATGCCTTTTTTATGCTTTTTATGAATATAATAATTGCTTCTACCTTATATTGAGATTTAAGCACTTTTTGAGCTCTTAAAAATGACAAATTAAAAAAAAATATGATGGTTCATTTAACTGAATTACCAATGAAGCAAACATACCACTTGATGCCTTTTTTTATGTTCTTTATGAATATAATAATCACTTCTACCACAAATTCAAATTTAAGCACTTTTTGAGCTCTTAAAAATGACAAATTTTAATTAAAGTATGACTTATCACTTGTTTTCCACAAAATAATACTATGTTTTTTTAGCACCATCTTTTTGAACATTTTTGAAAAAAATAATGCTACATTTTCTCAGTGCTAAAATTATTTATAAAAAGGTTAGGTTAGGTTGGGCTAGCTTAAAAAGTGTCTAAATTTGAATTTAAGGTAGAAGCAATTATTGTATTTGTAAAGAACATAAAAAAAGGCATCAAGTGATATGTTCACTTTATTGGTAAGCCAGTTATATGAACTGCTAAAATTTTACCTAATTCTATTATATAGGCTAATAAGTAGAGTGTTATCAACATGCTTTAAAGTTTTTGTTGTCATCTAATAGTTAGCTAACAGTTTTTGTCCAGAAATAGAATTGTTGGTCAGCTGTTTTTGGAAACATAGGCTAATAATTAAAGTAGCCTAAACAAATTCTTTGATATCTTTGGACCAAGAGAGAATACTTCTTAGATGGTTGATTGCTTCTAAAAGAAACAAAGCTGGTAAAATAAAAGTAGTCCATTATATTCCTTATTTGATTCTCTTTCCAAATATTGGATTTCTTTTCTTACTATGCACCTCCCCTTTTCCAATAGTCCTAGATATAGCCTACTCCTAGGATATGTAAAAGGTAAAAAAAACAACAACAAACAATGAATCTTTTGCTTTTTAATATGCAGAATTTTCTATTAATAAGATTTTGTGTTTCTTTTCATTGCTATTCATATTAGCAGTAGAAATCAAACATTATCAATCCACTGTATTTTAAATCACCTTACCTTAATCCATCTGAGAGCTTTAAGGTCTTCCAGACCTATAGTGCTCTTGAGTTAATGACTGCCAGTTGAACCTCCACTGCTTCTTCTCCTACTCTTTGTCAAGTTGATCTTTGAAGGACTGGATGGAGGGAGCACTGACAGTTGAATCTTTCAGTTGATTCCAATGGTTTATGACTCTTTTCAAAAAGAATGTTTGGCAAGTTTTCAATCAGGAGCTTGACTTTGGTAGCTTCTTGGAGTGTCCTCTTGTGTTTTGCTGGCGGCTACTGAGATTGCTGCCAAAGATTGCTGACTTTTTGTTCTGCAGCTTGTAAGTAAGCATCATGTTGCTGCACAAGCGTCTGTAAACCAGGGTGGGTAGTTTAAGGTACCTGAGGCGGTCCTTATATGAGGTTGATGCTAGACTTTGTATGCATTTTGACACATGCCAAAATTGAGATGGGGTCTGATGAGAGCCTTATATAGTTTTATAAATGTAGATGCCTGTCTGCTGCTGATGGTTCATTTTAGTAGTCCAAGACTAGAGCTTGCACGGGAAACAACATGCTGGACATGGCTGTGAAATTTAAGTTTATCATCAATGGTTACACCATGATCCCTTTCTTCTGCTCTACTCTCTAGTTGCTCTCTTACTTTGGTGGTGGGGTTTAGATCATGTAGTTTGCCATTGGGTTATTGGGTCCAAGGTGTAATACACAGCACTTTCCTACATTAAATTGGAGAAGCCAGTCTTGGGTCCAAACTTGTAACTCATCTATATCAAGCTGGATACTCTGAGGGCATGCAATACCAAAGAGTTTGGCATCATCAGCAAACAGGTGCATGCCATTGTCAATATGGTTAAATATGTTGTTGATGTAAATCAGGAAGAGAGTTGGACCCAGTACAGTTCCCTGCAGCACTCCACTTAAACTCCACTGCAGTACTAAGTACCACACTATTTTCATTTTCAATTGCAGTATACAACCTAAGACAATTAAGAGTAGAAGATGTGATGTTAATGGGAAAATCTTATTCATTCAAGTCAAGATAACTTTCAATATATGCTGAAGATTGGTCTAAAGGTAATTAATATAGGAAAACAGAAATAATTGAAAGTATTTTTGACCTGACTTTTGAACAATCAGGACATTTGGAGGTACTTAAAAATAACACAAATATATATGATAATTGGCACTCCATGCTTTTGTCTTTAAGCAAAAAAAGAGTAAGTATGCACAAATGAGGGGAAGAGATTAGATATTGAGCCTCAAGGGGCTCATAATTCCTCCAGCAAAACTGGATTTCATTGAATAAACTTTGCTTGTTGTTTTGCTTTGTCAGAAAAGTGACCATAATCTTTGGAAAGAGTATAAAGTCAGAAACCTGATGAAATACCTTTTATTTTATGAACATCTCTCCTTTGAAAGTGCTCAACTTCTAAAGTAGTAACTAAGAGTGACCTAATATGCTTAAAAAAAATATTTAGACTAGGTGAACATGCCACTCTAAAAATGAACTGAATATTGCTTTTTTGGTTTGATACACTTATATTTGTTAATCTTGTAAAAACAAAAATCTATACTAGCCTACTTGGAAAAATTTAATTTTCATGAGAATCATGGAACACTATTAGGATAATTTTAAGAATTCAAGGGCTACTTTTGGAGGATGGCTATGCCATTGTATCAAATTTTTATGTAAACTTTTCATTTTTCTTGAAGAAGCAGGACTTTTTTCTCTAGTTTTAATACATTTAGAAATAAAACAAGTAGCCTAATAAGTTTACTGATTTTATGTGTTTCTTTTAAGTTGGCTGTATTTTGCATTATAAACCAGTTATCAGCTAAATAAGGACAATAAATGACGCAAATTCAGCAAACTTTGGAGTATAGTCTAAGTCTATATATTTACTAGCAAATTTCATTACATCAACCTGAATTAGTTGTGTATGAAAGTCAAAAAAGCTTACAAAAATAGGCCAAAATCAGCTCAAAGCCAGAAAAGGTTAAAAAAAACTTGTTATCTTAGAAAAGACCTTGTAAACTTGTGTGTTTTTCTTGTAACTGAATAAAATAATTATCATTAATAATGTGGCCCATCAGATTTTGAGATAATTTTTTGGAAGAAAATTATAGAGTTCAACACCAAAAAGGATGCTTCCAACATATATACCCATATTTCACGCCTATGTGGGACTAGGATAACATTCCCCTGAGTTTTGGTACTAAAATGCATCACCTGGCCTAAAAATCTGCATTACCCCCCAAATTTGTTTGGCCTTTGGTGAATTCAAGATGTTAACTCCAAGAGCAAATTCTTAGCAAATGCAATGAAGTATTAAAGTTGAATCACAGACTGTGGAAAAATTATATTTTAGAGGGCTCCTGAGGAAAAAGTCTCTGTTGTAATTCTGTATTTAAATGTATCTGCCCATACCTTTTCAGGTTTCAACATAAGATAGTTTCTGTTAGTCGCTATTTTTATCTTTGTTTTTGCATTCCTCTGCAATGCAATTGGTAGTGATGTCTGTGGTTGTTTAGGTTTGATGGATTTTAACTAAACATTTGACTAACAAGAGGACTGGACATTACAACTGTTTCTTCAAAACCTCAGCAGTAATTTACAGCTAATGCTATTGTGTACACAAATTACTTAGGTGCCTGATCAACATGAATATCCTCAATTTTTCCCAGGGCTGGATTGAATAAGTGCAGGGCACAATTGGATTTTTTTTTGCAGGGCCCCCCTTTATATATTAAATTTTTAAGTATAATTCAAATCCAACAAATATATATATATATATATATATATATATATATATATATATATATATATATATATATATATATATATATATATATATATACCAAACTTGGTAATATATATGTAACTTGTCTTACCAAACAAGTTACCAGTAATTTTGGTAAGTTACTACAGAAGTGGTAAGTTTCAAATACTCATGAATTTAAAAGAAAACATTATCTCTTCAATGTCAATTTGATAAGAATTTTTTTTTATTTTTGCATCATTCTATTCGTTTATTTCCTGCTTGATTTACATGGGGAAAAAAAATTCCACTTTAGGCTTCAGATAAATTCTTTATAAGAGATAAGCTAGAGCTGCTGCAGCAGCTGCTCCTCCTTCTCATCTAGTGCATCTTCAAATGCTATGTCTGGCAGATCATCTTCCACCAGACCATCTCCACTATCATGTAGCAGTGAACTATTGATAGAAAGACATGATGGCGGCATGAACATCCCTTCCAGCCTTTCATGTTGATTTCCAGTTATTTTTGAAGCTGCACAGTGATGCTCAATTTTTTTTTTGCTATTGAGTGGACCATTAGATTTTTTTTGCTGTTTCATGCTTGATGTGGTTTCCATGGTGGGTCTGTCTAGTCCATAACCTGACCAGAGTCTGTTGCAGGAGGCTTTGGTAACACAAATTCTTGAGATTTTTACAGCCACTCCCAGAAGCACCAACTTTGCAAAAAAAAAGAAAGAAAATAAAACAGCCCACGAACAAGCTGCCAGTTCAACAGCTTTTGCAGTTTCAAAGTATAATGATTTGGAAAAATCAGCCACTTTTGGAGATGTAGCTACAAAGTTCTGTATTCAAGACCCCAACAAAGTCAGCTTCAGATCTTTTGTTAAATGAATCACCATCCTTCCAAAATTGGTAGGAAAGTTTAGCAAGCTTATTGATTTGACTTACTGCATCTGTAAACTCATCCTGTGTCAGTGAGTTTACACCAAAAGGCAGATCAAGTAGAGTAGTCTCAGCCAGGACAGGATCATATGCAAATATCCTCTTATTTTTTAGGTACATATGGATTTTTCTTTCTTTGGCCTTTGAGACTGGCAAAAGCGGTACAGTCTCCTACGCCCCTGTAGAAAATTGAGGTATGGGATGATACACAAAGCAAGAGCTCCCTCTCCTTCAAAGAAGTGGCAGCCAAGTGAAATTGGCTTTCTGTTTCACATAATTAAAAAGCACTTTTCTGGTATCCTGAATACCCTCATTTATCTCACACCTTCTATCAGTTGACATGTGATTCTTTCATGAAGTGCATAGATTGGTAGATAGATCTCCAGCAAGTTTTAATAGGTATTTCTGGGCAGATAATTTTTTCAAGAAGTATAATCTGCTTTACAGACAACTTGAACCATGTGATGAGACCTGATAAATGTGATGACCTTAAAGATATTATTGACACACTGGTCTAAGCTTTTCTTAGTATCTCAAACAAGTAGATTCAAACTGTCAGGGATGCACCCAATGGTTTGAAGGTGGGGATATTTTTGCTATGATAATAAGGTAGCAAGTTTATTTACAATGGGATTATCAAGGCCAATGTTGTCATTCCCCATTATTGCATTCCTGTCTCCAGTCATAACAGGGCATCAAACCTTAGCAACTTGCTCCAGTTCATCAGCTACAAATTGTGCAGTTTGCTGCTTGTTGTTAGATTCTACTGATTCAAGGAAGAGAGCTTTGTCAGTGACAAGGGCAAAGTTAACAATGGGTTCCTGTCTAATATTTGTACATCCATTAGAACAAAGAACGTTTGCTGTTTTCAATTCTGAATTTCCAGTTTAATGTCAAGCATCCTTTCAGCAAAGCATTCATCCAGGTATTTGACTTGCACTTTGTAATCCAAAATTTCCTTCATAGCTGGATTTTGCCTCTGCAAGATATTCATTTTTGACCGCAGTGAATTGTATATTGCATGCATACAATGCACAAGTCCTGTTGTGCTGTGGCCACTTTTTGGATACATGTAAGCTTTGGTTGCTGCACCACTTCGGTTACAGAAGCAAGAGGGAGGGAACTTGAACAAACAATAGGAGTTAGAAAAGAAGACCCAAAAGTACTGCGAAGCAATGATGTTCCAGCTAAAGTATTTGGATGTACTGGAACCTGGTTAGAGCCACCTTTGTCAGAACTGTTGGAATCAGTGCTGACATCTTCAGATACTGCACCATTGCCTCTTTCATGCAACTCTTTGTTCATGCGCTTCTTTTTTGCAACAGCAAATTTCTCATGGATTGATGATTTCTGTACATCATAATATTCATGGATGTCAATTGGTGCCTTTTCCCATAGCACAAGGTGAAGCTTTTGGTGAAAAGTATTTTTGATTAATGAACAATTGCAATGCTTGCAGAAAGCTTTGGTAACACAATTAGCATTCAAAATGATTTATTTATATAGCCACTCTTTGTTAACAGGGTCAACCAAGCAGAATAAAAGGGTAACTATAGCCATTTAACAAATCAAATGTGTGTCTTTTCACCCAATACTAATGAACGCAATAAATTATGAGAAGTATATCATAAAGATATGCATTAGTGTGCAACATGTAAGTTACCACTTGGTAACTTAACCAGTAATCGTAAGTTTTAGGTCAAACTTACAGATAAGTTTCGTAACTGGTAAGTGTGAGTTTTTGATGAACAAAATGTACTTGATTGAACTCATACTTAAGAGAGCTGCCACTTCACTGAAATCTATCATAAAAAAAAATTCATTAATCAGATTCAATGCATGAGTCATACCCCTTTGAGCTTATTCTGATATTGCTCTGCTGGACTACCTCTGTCATTTTCTGCCTGAGTACAAAGAAAAAACGGGGATATGTGATACGTCAGTCAGTCTAAATAAATGAGACGTTCATAGCAGAAGTCAATTCAATTTGGTGAGTTTTTGACTTTTTACTTGATTTTTTTTACTGGCTATCTTTAACTATAGAACAAATAATCATTGAATTATGTATCCAGTTATTGTGCAGGTAATAGGGCCTATTAATGAAAAAATATTCCTGTTACATCTCTTCTAATAAGACATTGCAATGATGACAAAGCAGCAGTTGTTTTCCATGGTCTCTATCCATTCATCACTGCATATGTTTATCAAATACTTTTCATTATTTATTGCATTTGTTAGTATCAGATAAAAAAAAAACACGTCTAATTTTTAAAACTGCTATTGTTACCAGCTTTTATTCTGCTCAGTGCAAGGTAGCTTAGAAAAGTTTTCTCTTTTGTTGTTTTTATTATGTAAGTTTTTCTTCTATAAATGCTATGTAAATAAGGTGTCAAAAATAAAGGTTTTGTATATAGGATTTTATGGGTGTAAAATTATTGCAACTTTTTCTTAAAGGTAAGATTGCATGATGGGTAAAACCATACGGTTTCAATTAAATTGTACATTTTAGCACATGGATTTGGCCAGAAAATGGTCTAGCATTGTGCAAAACGTTGCATTATTGGATGAGTTGACGGATGCACGTAAGTTGAATCAAAGAGCGTGCTAAGTTTTTGTACCAGTTTTGGAAGGGTGGTGATTTATTTAACAATAGATCTGAAGCTGACTTTGTTGGGGTCTTGAACTCAGAACTCAGTAGCTGCATCTCCAAAAGTGGCACATTTCCCAAATCATTGTACTTTGAGACTACAAAAGCTGTCGAATTGGCAGCTTGTTGGTGGGCTGTTTTTTTTTTTTGTTGCAAAGGTGGTGCTTGCAGGAGTGGCTGTAAAATTTCTCAAGAATTTGTGTTACTGTAGCGTTCTGCAACATACTCTGGTCAGGCTATGGACTAGCATAGACCCACCATTGAAACCACATCAAGCACAATACAGCAAACAAAATTCTTATGGTCCATCAGTCACTTAATAACAAAAAAATGAGTATTGCTGTACAGCTTTGAAAATACCTGAAAATTGATTTGAAAGGCTGGATGGCATGTTGACACTGCCATCATGTCTTTCTATCAATAGTTCACTGCCACATGATATTGGAGATGGTCTGATGGAAGATGATCTGCCAAACATAGCATTTGAAGATGCACCAGATGAGGAGCAGCTACAGCAGCTCTAGCTTATCTCTTAAAGAATTATTGGAAGCCTAAGTGCAATTTTTTTATAATTTTCCCCCTGTGTAAATGAAGTAGGGAATAAACAAATAAAATGATGGGAAAATAATATTTTGTCTTATCAATCTGTCAGAGAAGAGATTATTTTCTTTTAAATTCATGAGTATTTGAAACTTACCACTTATGCGGTAACTTACCAAAGTTACCAGTAACTTATTTTGTAAGAGTAAGTTCCGAAATTATTGGTAAATCTTGCACTCTAATATGCATTGATGGATGGATAGAGCACATGGAAAACAACTAAAGAAATTGAGGCAGACTTGCCTAAGATTGTGAAATAAGATAAAAAGTCAAAACTTTGGCAAAAACCAGCACAAGTATTGCTTTGAAAACCGAGATTTCAAAGAAAAATTCAAATTGGTTGTCTGGAAACCTCTTTGTAATGACACTTCATCCAGAAATAATTAATAATCTAGTGGGATGATGGGAAACATTTATGTTTGGGCACTAGTTGCTGCTGTGTCATCATTGCAATGACTTATTAGAAGAGATGTAACAGGATATGTATATATATATATATATATATATATATATATATATATATATACATATATATACATATATATATATATATATATATATATATATATATATATATATATATATATATACATATATACATATATATATATATATATATATATATATATATATATATATATATATATATATATATATATACATATATACATATATATATATATATATATATATACATATATATATATATATATATATATATATATATATATATATATATATATATATATATATGTATATATATATATATATATATATATATATATATATATATATATATATATATACATATATACATATATATATATATATATATATATATATATATATATATATATATATATATACATATATACATATATATATATATATATATATATATACATATATATATATATATATATATATATATATATATATATATATATATATATATATATATATATGTATATATATATATATATATATATATATATATATATATATATATATATATATATATATATATATATACATTGCATTTTTCATGTAACCTTTAGCATTGCTGTTTGTGTCACAACATATTTTCCAAGAGAGCTGCTGTTTTACGGTGGATTTAATAATTTATAAAGATGTGAAAGGTGTTCTTTAATATCTCCATTGGGGTCTAAAAATTACATTTGGTCATATGAATATGGTCCAAAATCACCTTCAGGGATCTGTGATGGGCTTGCTGCTAAATTCATTTTGTAATAGATTTGTCCAGCTGTTTGAAACATTTTGGCGATTTTTGGTTTGATCACTGTTTATGTTGAACTAAGTTGAAGCAAAACATGAGTTCCAGTTTTGTATTTGTTTAGAGAGCAAGTGATGTCATATAATAGACCAAACCAATTCATTTGGAAATTGTTGATGCAAGAATGCAATTGACCAAGCAGGCTGCAGTCCCCAAGTAACTCATCTTTGTTGGCTTCTTTTCCTGTGTAATAATGGAGGACTCCACAGTGAATACATACAGAGCTGAAGGGTCCCAATGACTTGTAAATAAAACTTGTGGAGTTTGCAGCATCTTTATAGGTTGTTACTGGGTTTTACGCCACAGTCCTTAAGCAGCACATTTTTTTTGTTCTTTACTGTCATTTTGACACTTTCTGATACTCAGCTTTGCCTGTCTGCTAACCTTATAATTCTTTATTCCTCCTTTCCATTTTTGAAAGGAGGAATACATTCTTGTTCCTACTATTGCTTGTAATTCTTGCTGTTGACTATCTTCTAACTCCAAATTTCTTTGTTCCTGTGGTTGTATATCTTCTAACCCAACATTTATCTTTTCTTTATCTTCATTTTGATTCGTTTCTGATCCTCATTGTTATATGTCTCGTAACCACATATTTTGTTTGTTCTTCACTTTTGTTTTTGAGTTATTGTGATTCTTGCTGCCATCTTCTTTTAACTGCGTATCTCTATGCTCTTCAATTTCGTTTTGACTTGTTCTAAATGTCGGTTTCGCTAGTATTCTAAATACATATCTCTTTGATCTTTATTTTCGTTTCTAACTTCTTTGGACATTTTCAGTGCCTTTTGCTTTAGCTGCTTGGATTGGTCTTGTCACTTTTGATGGTCTAAATTGTTCATCATCACCCATTCTACATTTACATTTTTCAGGTTGTTCTCTGGATTTTGTCTCATTTGACGGTCCAGTTTGTTCGTTTTGAGCTTACGGTTTTGTCCTCTTTTCTCCTTTTTTGTGCTTACCTTAATTTACGTTTCTGTTCCCTTGATATCATGAAAATGCTGAAAATGCCCTTTCAAATGTATATAATTGAATATGGGCACTTGAATGTACATATTTCTAAAAAAATTTCAGCGTGATATTTTCCTTGTCTTCACTTTTAATGAACATAATTGCTTAACTACTTAGTCTATCCTGATTGTTGTTGATACCAAGTAGTTTCTTTTATTGGTATTAGCCTTGAAAATGATCTTTCTCCAGAAGCAATGCACAATGACATTGTTAAGAACATTTCAAAATTTCGAAAATCAATTGTTCATTTTGATGGCAGCTTAGGGCCCGATTGGGCCCAATCGCCCATTTATTCGGCCCTATTTATCGCATGGATTGAATAGGTAACTAAATTTCCTAAGTCAGTATCTAAATTACTATGAATTAAGTCATTGTTTTTCTTCAGGCAAAGTATGCAGCTGCAGCAGCTCTAAAGAAATAAGCAAAACTAAACAAAGAAATGTAAATTAATTTTCACTGTATGAGTGATTTATTCAATGGCATGGGGAAACAATTTTTTGTTTCCCATTAATGATTTTCAGAGCAAACATTGAGCTTTGTAGAATAGAGGTATAAAAAATTCGGGGTTCTTCAGTTATTTATTTATTAATTTATATTTTTTTTTTCAGGCAAAGTATGCAGCTGCAGCAGCTCTACCAAAAGCTGATACCCCACCTAAAAAGGAAGCAAAAATCAAGAAGTTCAACATTTACAGGTGGGACCCTGATAAGAATGGCGATAAGCCACACTTGCAAACATATGAAGTTGATCTCAACACGTAAGTTTCCTGTATTGTTTACAATTCATTTTAGTGATTAAGTGCAACCTATATTTTAGCTTTTGATCCAAGTCTGCTGTTTTCCCTTTTCATGTTACTTTCCTGTACATTTTCAAAAATGATCTTAAAAAGCCAGGGCAAAATACAGGGACCTGTGTATGGGACAAGAAGGCTTCTTGATGAAAATATATATTAACATTTGTATATTGCCCCCATCCCCACCTTCCCCCCCCCCCCAAACAAAAAGTTTCTACCCATGCCTGATGAAATACATAAATCATAAGAAATTGACTTATCCATCAAACATTTAGTTTGTAAACCTTTTGAACCAAATTCATTGTGAGATTTTTCTTCTTTTTTTTCCTATATTCTTGGCGCCAGGTAATTAACGGTATCGAATATGCCGCTACTGAATTACCTCATTCCAAAACATTGAGGCTTTAAATGCATGTTGAACCCCTTTTTGAAGGAATCAAGGAATACTATCTCCATGAAGATTGTTCATTCTTGACAATTTAAGCTCAACAGAAACACCAGAAACTTTTTTTCATCAGTCAGTTATACTGGTCTCAAAAACAAATTAAGTTTTATCCAATTTTGCTTATAGTATATCTTGGCAGTCCATTGCCAATTCCTGGCAAACTCATTTGTCATATTTCGACTTGTTTATTTGAAATCAAAGCTATACTGCTCTCTCCCTTCGCCCTAGAAATATCTAAATATGCCATTTTTACTAGATTGTTTCTATTGCTTTTTATCATTATTCATCCTCACCTATAAAACGCTTGTAAACTACTTCTTCCATTAGAAATTATGGACTTTTAGTTTCTTTTCTCCATGTATATGAGGGGTCTTAAACTTTTACAGGGTACTGCAATTTATATTTGCATTAGTAGCTCCTTGGTTTCCAGGAACTAGATAGTCTACTCAACTAATGAATCTAATTCGAGTTATATTTAACTGTTTATTCCCCTTCCTTGTGAAATCAATTTGACAAGTGTTATATGCAAATAATGAAAAGCAGTTGACTCAATTTCAAACCTCACCAAGGAAATAGACCTTTTTACTAATACCCCTAAGTGCTGAATGTTAGTCATTAATAAGGATGATAAATAAAGCAAGTTCTAGGGAAGATCCCTGTGGAATTTCATGTGGAATCCTTGTGGAATAACGAAAAGCAAATGACTCAATTTCAAACCTCACCAATGATGTAGACCTTTTTTCTAATACCCCTAAGTGCTGAATGTTAGTCATTAATACGAATGATAAATAAAGCAAGTTCTAGAGAAGATCCCTGTGGAATTTTGTGGAATCCTTGTGGAATAACGAAAAGCAATTGACTCAATTTCAAACCTCACCAAGGATGTAGACCTTTTTACTAACACCCCTAAGTGCTGAATGTTAGTCATTAATATGAACGATAAATAAAGCAAGTTCTAGGGAAGATCCCTGTGGAATTTTGTGGAATAACGAAAAGTAATTGACTCAATTTCAAACCTCACCAAGGATGTTGACCTTTTTACTAATACCCCTAAGTGCTGAATGTTAGTCATTAATATGAATGCTAAATAAAGCAAGTTCTAGGGAAGATCCCTGTGGAATTTCGTGGAATCCTTGTGGAATAACGAAAAGCAATTGACTCAATTTCAAACCTCACCAATGATGTAGACCTTTTTTCTAATACCCCTAAGTGCTGAATGTTAGTCATTAATATGAATGCTAAATAAAGCAAGTTCTAGGGAAGATCCCTGTGGAATTTTGTAGAATTCCTGTGGAATAACGAAAAGCAATTGACTCAATTTCAAACCTCACCAAGGATGTAGACCTTTTTACTAATACCCCTAAGTGCTGAATGTTAGTTATTAATATGAATGATAAATAAAGCAAGTTCTAGGAAAGATCCCTGTGGAATTTTGTGGAAATTCTGTAGAATTTCCGTGTAATAACGAAAAGGAATTGACTCAATTTCAGACCTCACCAAGGATGTAGACCTTTTTACTAATACCCCTAAGTGCTGAATGTTAGTCATTAATATGAATGATAAATAAAGCAAGTTCTAGGGAAGATCCCTCTAAAATTTTGTGGAAATTTTGTAGAATTCCTGTGGAATAACGAAAAGCAATTGACTCAATTTCAAACCTCACCAAGGATTTAGACCTTTTTACTAATACCCCTAAGTGCTGAATGTTAGTCATTAATATGAATGCTAAATAATGCAAGTTCTAGGGAAGATCCCTGTGGAATTTTGAAATTAACTCAAGTAAGTTGGGATGTAGAATGCTCAATTTCGTCATTCATTTGTGAAAACTTCCAATAGTTGAAGCTTCTATGATAGGGGGGACGCATATCCTCTGTACCATAATGGACAAGTCTATTTTAATTTTTGTTGTTCTGATTTCTAATGTAAGTTCTTTTTTTTTCTTGTGAAGGTGCGGTCCTATGGTCCTTGACGCCCTAATTAAGATCAAGAATGACCTCGATTCAACTCTAACCTTCCGTCGATCTTGCCGCGAAGGTATTTGTGGCTCGTGTGCTATGAACATCAATGGTGTGAATACTTTGGCTTGCATCAGGTGAGTCTTTAAGAACAAACTTAATTCTTAGCAGGTACTGATTTCCTGAATCTTTGCTTTCGGTTGGGAGTGTAATGTGTGGTTAGGGTAAATCATGTGATGCTTCTCGTGTTTTCTCCCAAATATCTGCAGGTGCCTCTGGAGCTGGATTGACTCTTAGAGAGTGTAAGTACTGACCCCTATTTCAAACCAAATAATCACCAGTACCGAGACTCGACTATGTGCCTCAGGGAATAGCCAACCATTTGGCTAGGAAGGCTCGTCCTTGCCGGTTTAATTGGCTTGGCTAGGACGAGAGCAAACACACAGAATGTTCCTCAGCTTTCTCTTTTCTTTTACGAAAAAACTAGCAACACTTTCTGGTTTCTCTATATTTTCGTTTTGTTCTTTTCAATAAAAGCACCAACATTCAAATAAATGCAAGAGATAATACAGAATTTTATTGACTTGTGGAAAATGCAATTACTCTAGCTGCCGGTTCTTCGCAGTTTAAGACCCGCAGGCTGACTGGTACCGATATGGCTCTTTCTGCTCGCTCAAACTCTTTTCTGCATAAGTTTACAATAGACTTAATAAACACGAATTAAACCCATCAAAACAAACCTAATTTGTTAACATATCAATTGCCTGTAAAATACCTTCCCAATGGAAGCTGGTAAAGAAACATCCACAATCAGGTTAATATCTGGTGGAAGCTATAATAGAACTTTTGGTTTAAAATATACCTCTTTTATGTTTATGATCCTTTTCTCCCAAGAAAGTATATGGACTTTATCAGATAATAGTCTGACACGTTTCGCTAAAATAAACAATAACAAGCTATTTTCTGTCCTATTTTCTTCCAATGGAGCCCCCCCCCCCCCCCCCTGCGATTTAAAATGCACTACGTGGTAGGATCCATTCCAGCAATAACACTTGTTATAAAGAAGAACAAACTACTACGGGTAACTCATAAGGGTGATTGGATTTTCTGACATTCCATAGCTCAAACTCAGCATACCTAACTGCAACAAAGAAAATAGGTTTGACTGCAGATTTAATAGCTTCTAATGTTTTAACCTACTCCCCCTTTTTTCAAAATATGGCATGTTGCTGTGAGGAAATTCGTCTACAATATTGCAATCAACTGTCAAAAAGTTTGGAAGAACAGGAAGGTCTGCAAGTCTGGAAACCAAGATTAGAATATTGGAAGCTAAAGATGTTTTTTGGAGAAATTGTCCACGGATTGTTTTGAATACCCGACTTACTGACCATATTACGAACAGTAGGCTGTACAAAAAATCTGCTGATGCAAACCCGCTTTCTAAGGCTATAATGAGAGATATGTTGAGATGAATAGGGGATGTCATGTGGATGAAAGTTGACAGGTTGCCAAAGATCGTCCTTTTTGGCCAACCGTCTAGGGTTAAACAGAAAGCAGGTCGTCTGGTCGGGTTGGGAGGATGTCGTAAAGAAAGATTTAAGGGAAATGAGAACTTCCAGAGAGAGCATAAGGATGGATGCTTTGAATTTATTAGGATGGAGAAAGAGCGTGCTTAGCTGTGTTGGCCTCAGGCGGCTTGATACTGCAGCGAGTTGTTAGTACTAGTAGTTATAGAACAGATGATGGCAAAGTTCTTCCTTAGTGTTTAAGGAATGTGAAGCTTATAGGGTAATTTTTACAGAGCAGGGTAGCAGAACAGAAGTACTTGTTGCTTCTTTTTCTTCTATCATCCCTTGATTACATAATTGCTAAATAGAACCTGCGATTTGCTTACCCGGGAATTCTGCTGCCATGTATAGCGCCGTTGTTACCCTGTCTTCATCAAGTAAGTGTTCCTCATCGCTACGTTTATATTCACGGCAACTTCAGCAAACATTCATTGATGGCCGTACTGAAATCCAACCAACGCTATATTATTCCTCAAAATTGCGTTATTCGACACTGCTGTTTATTTTACTTAACGTCCATTGATTGCCGCGCTAAAATACAAACAACGCTCAACGCCATTTTATTCCTCGACACTACATTATGCTTCACCGTAGTCTATCTTAAGGACGGCTCAGACGGCGTTTTCAAAGTTCGCAAAGTCATTGGCAAGGTTCGTAAAGTTGCATCGTAAACCTTCCGTAAACCTTTACTTGAACAAGCATTAAAGTTAAACTTTAGTTAACTTTTTTCGTAAAGTTCATAAAGTTGACCAATAGGGAAAGAGTTCCAGAGCAAAAGTTTTAAACAGATTTGGAAATGTGGAATCAGGAAACTGAAGATATGCTGATTTCTCATGTCTTCTAAAATATGAAAATATGAACTTTAGAACTAACTTCCTTTTTATACAATCCTAATAAGGGGGGAAATTAATGCCTGGTTTGCTTCTCACTCAATTGGACTATCTATCTTGGCTTTTTCTACAACTAGCCCTGACTTGATGCCCACAACTATTCCATTTTAATCCATATAATTATTTATAATTATATTTTCTCCAAAATATGAAATGCTTCAGAAATATGAATAGTTTGATGTTCAAAATGCACGTAAAGTACAAGGCTCATATGAGCGGTGAAAACTTTACGGAAACACACTTTGCGAACGACTTTACGAACGCCGTCTGAGCCGTCCTTTACGTAAACATCCATTGATGGCCACACAAAAATCCAATCATTGGTATATTATTTCTAGACTCTGCGGTATCGTTTACGGCAGCGTTCATTGATGGCCGCACAAAATCTTATTTTTTTTTATCTTTGAAATTCTATCACTGTTTACGCTTCTTTTCTTCTTTTGAAATTTTAATTTTGGAATCTTCATTACTTTAGACTTTTATGGAATCTTTTCTTTAATCTGGTTTTTTCTACTTTCTCAATTTTTCTTTCTCTTCTTTTTATTAGTGCACTTTAATGGGTAAAACCACAGGAGACGGGTACTTGTGAAGGAAACACTAAAATGATAAAAGGGCACCATTCTATGCTTCATTTAAGGCTTTGTCCAAGTATCATATTCTTTACACTGACAAAAGCCCCACCCGCCACCCTCAATGAACCCAGATATTAATTTATTTCAATATAAAAATCGAGTTGTATATAAAGTACATAAAGTGAACTCGCAAAAAAACATCAGCAAATGTAACAAGGCATTGATTTACAATAGGTTTAATAACATACCTGAGTAAAATACTTAAATAAACTGGAAAATATCAAACGTTATTTGAATTCTGAAAAGGAAAAGGTTGTGCATAATGAGAATATCCCTGACTTGGGATACGAATCATCTGTCTTAATCCTAACTAATTCCAACGGCTTTTTAATTTTAAATCTCGAAAACTAAAATTTCGAGATTAAATCTCGAAAATTTATTTTTCGAGATTTAATTTTAAATCTCGAAAAATAAATCTCGAGATTTAATTTTAAATCTCGAAAAATAAAATTAGCAAGTTCTATTTGCTAATGCTTCCGTTGATGTGCCTTTCGCACCTTTGAATGGGGATGGAATAGTCTTGTACTTTCGGTCCTCTGGGTACCATTAAATATTTGACTTTGTTGTGGTCGTATATATAGATAGGATAAAGTCAACTTATTAGTCATTTAAAGAAGTTAATTAAAGAAGTTTTCAGCATATGGCATGAAATCTCGAAAACTAATTCAGTTTTTACTAAAAATAAATAGAAAACCAAGTAAAAATTTTGCACAGTTTAAGTAGAAAACGCGAATTGAAGAAAAACTGCAGATTTTATTATATGAAAAAAGAACGACAGTACTTAGAGCATGTGGGAGGCCCTAATTTATGGCCTTGGCAATACGCAGAACTAAAAACACTGCTAATGAAATTCTTACTTTATGACACGCAGCAAGTTTCTATTTAACAGATTTCCATCTTTTTTTCCATTTTTATCCATTTTTAATACTATTGTTCGATAATGTAATTTTGTTTTAATTCTTAAGGATCTTATTGCAAAAATTTCAAATACTACGGATATGTGTGATTCTTTTGCTATCTATAGCTAGCTTTGTTTATGCACTATTTTTTCAGTCGATGTGTAAAGGATTTTGTAATTGGCAGAATTTTTAATATAAGTAGCCAGCCTATGGCATTTTCCGCCATTTTTGAAGTTTTGTCAATGAAATATCTGTAAATTCATATAAAATTGTATTATCAAAAAACATTTAAGAATATGAATAAAAATTGAAAAAAGATGAAAATTTATTTCCTGGAAACTTTGCTTATTATAAAGTAAGAATTTCATTTGTAGTGCTTTATTTGTTTTGCATATAGCTTAGAGCCAATACCAAAAAAATCCTTTTTAGTATATGCAAAAATTGTATTTTGTGACCCGCAAACCATTTCACCCTTATGACCTTGGCTCTTTTCTAAAAAAGGTTGCCCATGCGTGATGTAGACACTTCATTTCTATATTATTGTAAAATTGACTCGACCATTTTGCAACCTCAATTGTTTTTTTACCAACTAATTTGAAGTTTATTGTAGGAGCACCAACCTTTTATCTCTGGTACTTAAATACATTCAAATCATTTTTATTTGATTTTTTAGGATAAAAAAAAACTGTTTATTATAAAAACTATTTTTGTCATTTTTTTTTGCTTTTAATCTAGACTCCTCGTTTCTATATTATAGCAAAATTGATTCGACATCAAGCAAGGCAACAAAGATCTACCCATTGCCTCATATGTACGTGATCAAAGATCTTGTTCCTGATATGAACAACTTTTATGAGCAATACAGGTCGATCCAACCTTGGCTTCAAAGAGAGGATGAAGCTCAAATGGGCAAACAGCAATTGCTACAATCTGTTGAAGATAGAAAGAAACTGGTTGGTACAACCACTTTTGCTTACATTTATATTATGAGTGAGAACGCTTTAATTGCATGTCATTGCCTGCCCAAAGCCATGAATATTAATAATTTGTTGCCAATTTGTTTTATGGCAGCATAGGGGGATACCCCTATTATTTCTGAAAAAAATTAAGAAATTTTTATTCTAAAATTTCTAACTTCTTTTATTTAAAAATTTCTTATTATTAAATAATAAGAATATATTATAATTTAATATAATTTAATATATTAAAATATAATTTAATATTTAGTTATTGAATATTAAATTTCTTTTATATTTTAAAATTTCTAAATTCTAAAATTTCTTATTCTTTTATTCTAAAAAAATTAAGAAATGAAGACCGTGTGGGTTTTTTTAATGCCAACGAAAAGGCTGGACGAAAAAAGTGAATTTTATTCATTTGGTGCGCATTTCATTCATTTCGCCATAGCAATTCTTTCATAACGCTGAAGAAGAGAGGGGGTTGTCGTCCTGAAATATTCGCTTTGTTCGTCCAGTATTTCTGTTGGCCTTAAAAACCCCTTTCTCGATATTCATTTCTTTAATATGGGACTATACATAGGACTTCGGAAGGATACTAATGATAAATAGTTAATGATAAGAAATTTCAACTGACTTCAAAACCCATATTATGCCATGTCATATTTATGCATAGAGGGTTGCCCCCCCTCTCACACACACAATGAGATGGGTCCAATGATCCTCCTCCAGGCAGAGGTCCAAATATGATGGTACAATATTCTATTGCCACCTGATCTTGTAAAAAATTTTGCTACCTCTTAAGCCTTAGATGTGTTTGCACTTCAGTAATTGATCAAATCGTAAGCATTCTAGTTCTCCTTAATTATGATAATGAACCCCCCGGTTGGTGGTTTTTTTTTATATGCGCTGTTACCTGTTAAAAAATAGTTGCCTGCTAGGTTAGCTAAATAATAGCGGCTTTGACAATCCGTAATTATTGTCAGAGTGGAAATTTGAATATTTTTCTGAAATTATTAGATCTCTGTTTTTCTTTTATTAACCCAGTTTAATGTATCATATACGGGTTTTCCTCTAACCGTATATCCCCCTAAAACCATGAAATAACAATTTTCAATAACCATATCAATGTATTTTAACTTTATTTTTTACCTGTATTGTAAATTCACTACAGAAAAGGGAGCAAATATTTTAAAAGTGAGTTATTTATTTGTAAACTATTATTTTGCCGAGAATGCACTATGAATTTCCCTCCGTCCCTTCGTCCCTCCCACGTAGTGTTTCAGAAGTGACTCTGAAGACACTGAAATATGCTGGGTTTTTCCAACAATTTCTTGTTATTTCGGTTTTCTGCTTCTGCATCATAATTATCACACTAAAATTAATTAAGATTACGAAAAAAAGAAAACCATGGGTCTGTCTGTTCTAGCGCTTAGATATTAATTTGATTTGAGCCAAAAAAAAAATATTTATAGTTATTTATAGTCATTTTTATTCATAGTTATGACTTCTGGCCTCTTCTCAGATTTTTTAAATTTTTCGGATTCAGTCATAGACTTTTTCATTTTAGATTTTCAGTTGATGAATCTTTTTTACATGAGTGCAAAAATAGAGTCAATAAAAAGAGCTTATACCCTTCCCATGGGTATTTTTAAATTTTTGCTTAGACCTTTTTAATTTTTGTGATTTCCCCTCTTATCTGGTGACTCTGAACGATTTGTCATATGATTTTGAAAATTCTTTGGGCCCGTAATGATCTTAAATTATTCCCTAGTACATTATATCCTGGATTGTCCACACCAGGAACAATAGATGTTCTACAGACAACCCCTACGAGGTGAATTTACCTTCAAGATGGTCTTTATGCCTTACTTCATAAAAGAAGACGAATTTCGCGTGTAGATAGTAAATTATGATAGTCACATCAGCATAATGTGATTATTATGAGCCTTAATTTTACCTATTTTTTGTTTTCTCTTTATAGGACGGTCTTTATGAGTGCATTTTATGTGCTTGTTGCAGTACAGCCTGCCCATCCTACTGGTGGAACGGAGATAAGTATCTTGGACCAGCAGTATTGATGCAGGTAATATTTAATTTTCATTTTAGCATAATAAGTCAGCAGATTTAGCCGAACAGCATAGAGGAATAGCCTAGTTTTTCATCATACACGTTAAGATTTTTCTTGGTCAAATACCTAGGTTAACTTACTTGAAAGATCCTCAACTGCTTTAATGGCTTTTTTGCCTTTTGCTGGGAGCCAAACGATGTACTCTCCTCTTTGGAACCGGAGGATCTGTGTAATTTGTGCTGGGGGGACCCAACTGGATTGAGGATCAGGCCTCAAAAGCCCAGAGCCTCCCCGTCCCAGGTGACTGAGCTCACAGTCACGCCACTGACCCCCACAACAAGCCAGGACTTGGGTATTTGCATACTAGGATTTGAACCCGCATCCTAAGGATTGCAAGTGTGCCGTCCACACGGCTTGGGTGGCTCACCTAAAGACCTTAGAATGACTTGGGAGGGTCATTTTGTTTGATCAGCTGCAGCTTCTGTAAAGATCTTAAAGCAGTCTTTGTCTCATCTTCGACCATGATTCAGGAATACTCCTCTTCTCTGGCTCTGCATCTTATTATTATCCAAAACCTGCCCCTCGCAAATGTATCCCTGTTTATCCTAGGAATTTTTTTTCGGGTCCAATTAAGCAATTTTTTATTCATGATTATTTAAGGAATAATTGTTGTAACAACCAATCAGAAGGGAAAGTAAAAAGGAACAAGGATGTGAAAGAAGCCCTCCGAAAGAACCTTCACCAATGTTAATTCAATTGGGGGGGGGGGGGAAAGGCGTCAAAAATTTAAAAAATCTTGGCGCTTCTTGGCTTATCGAAAACTCTTCCTTTTAAAGCAAATACGATTAAGCGGGTATTTCAGTAGTATATTCAAAATTTATATTAATATATAATCAAACTTATATATTAATAGTAAATATTAATGTAAATAGTAAATACTAGTACATCTAATATTAGTTTTTATTGTTGAATTTTTTTAATTATTCTCTCAATACAAATTTAGATATGAATATATTTGAAGCAAATACAATTAAGTGGGTGCTTCATAAGTATATTTAAAATCTATATTAATATATAATTATATTAGTATATAAAAATTATAATTGATGTATGCATAAAATTTGACAAATTGGGGAGAACTTATTAGTATCTTTCTTCAATTATACATGCTGTCAATAACTATTGTTAATAGTAATATTATAATTAATGTTAGTAAATACATCGGATTTAACAATTTAGGGGAGGAGTTTTTAGTACCTTTCTTCAATCGTACATCTTGTCAACATCCTGTCAATAATATCATGATTCACAATAATATATACATTGGATTCGACAAATTGGGGGTGGACTTTTTAGTACCTTCCTCCAGTGGTACATGCTGTCAATTATAATACTGTGATTAATGTTAATATATGTATATAAGGTTTGAAAAATTGATGACTAAAGCTGAAAAAACTGTCATGTTCCACAGAAAGCTCCCGAATAATGCTATTCCCCTAATCATGTGTTTCATGATGTCAATTTGCCTTATTTCTCAATTAGAGAGAGAGAGAGAGAGAGAGAGAGAGAGAGAGAGAGAGAGAGAGAGAGAGAGAGAGAGAGAGAGAGAAGATTCAAGTGTCACTTAGAAACAATCTAAAATTACAGACTAAACATTTTAGATCATAAATGTTTCCTGTAGATGTATTCATTAAAATGATTACGACTCTTTGTTTACGAAATTGTTTTCTGTTTACGAAATTGGCAAAGAGCTAATAATTATTAAAGGTTTGGGATAGGTGGTAAATACAAGTTATCCTTACGCTAATAAAATAATATATCACTTTGGGTCTTAGAAGAGGATAGAGGGTGAAGTTTTAATGAAAGAGACAGTTCTTTTCAACGGACACCTTAGCCATTTATACACAGAAAAAATTATAGCTCATGTTTCATAATTTTAAAATACCTATTCAATAGAATTTCAGGTCTATTAAGGGGTTTCTAAATTCTTATCCACCTTCTATATCCGCCGTCTTTTTGAGATATTTTGATTTCTTTGGCTAAGGTGGATTCTAAAGCATAATTTGGATTAATTTTGCTTTCTAATCGACAATGGTAGGAACACGAATAATAGGATTAACAACAAGTTTAATAGAAATCGTAAAAAGTTAGAGTGAAATAGTAAAAATAGGTTAAGTAAATAGGGTCTTATCAGAGGATAGAGTGTGAAGTTTTAATGAAAGAGACAGTTCTTTTCAAAGGGACTTGCCATTTATGCGCAGACAAAATTATAACTAATGTTTGATAGTTATAAAATATCTATTCAATAGAACTTTCAGGTATATTAATGGGTTTCTAAATTCTTATTCACCTTCTATGTCCGACGTCTTTGAGATATTTTGATTTCTTTGGCTAAGGTTGATTCTAAAGTATAATTTGGATTGATTTTGCTTTGTAATCTTCAATGGTAGGAACACAGATAATAGGATTAACAAAAAGTTTAATAGAAATAGTAAAAAGCTAGAGTAAAACAGTAAAAATAGGTTAAGTAAATAGGTTAATTGTAAAAATAAATGAGGAAAAGGACAAATTTAAAAAAGGATATAAGAGAATGAAAGAAAAGGAAACTAATTATTAAAGTGGACAGGAGAGAATAGTTCCTATCATTTTCCTAAGTTAAAGGCCTAAGTTTCCAATTGTTAAAGGGCTGGGAGAGGGGGTACATACAAGTTGTTCTTACGCTAACAAAATAATATATCCCTTTGGGTATTAGCAGAGGGTAGAGGGTGAAGTTTTAATGAAAGAGACCGTGCTTTTCAAAGAGACTTG
>NC_088863.1:6519012-6574305 GCF_032884065.1 Artemia franciscana
ATACATGCTGTCAATAACTATTGTTAATAGTAATATTATAATTAATGTTAGTAAATACATCGGATTTAACAATTTAGGGGAGGAGTTTTTAGTACCTTTCTTCAATCGTACATCCTGTCAACATCCTGTCAATAATATCATGATTCATAATAATATATACATTGGATTCGACAAATTGGGGGTGGACTTTTTAGTACCTTCCTCCGGTGGTACATGCTGTCAATTATAATACTGTGATTAATGTTAATATATGTATATAAGGTTTGAAAAATTGATGACTAAAGCTGAAAAAACTGTCATGTTCCACAGAAAACTCCCGAATAATGCTATTCTCCTAATCATGTGTTTCATGATGTCAATTTGCCTTATATTTTCAATTCAAGATCCAAGTGTCACTTAGAAACAATCTCGAGGGTAAAAAGGGTTACCAGGTTGATCCTCCCCCCCCCCTCCTAGTCCGGAAAAAGATCCTAATCGTTAAACATAACAAACACATATAAATAAATTTTGGTGCGTTTTTTTTTTGCTTTTTTGTTTCATTGCTCTTTAAAAAAATGCTAGAAAATCCTGCGCCCCCTTCATGGAAATTCTCTTCGCCCATTAAAAATTTCTCCCCGCATAACAATCTAAAATTACAGACTAAACATTTTAGATCATAAATGCTTCCTGGAGATGTATTCATTAAAATGATTACGACTCTTTGTTTACGAAATTGGCAAAGAGCTAATAATTATTAAAGGTTTGGGAGAGGTGGTAAATACAAGTTATCCTTACGCTAATAAAATAATATATCACTTTGGGTCTTAGAAGAGGATAGAGGGTGAAGTTTTAATGAAAGAGACAGTTCTTTTCAACGGACACCTTAGCCATTTATACACAGAAAAAATTATAGCTCATGTTTCATAATTTTAAAATACCTATTCAATAGAATTTCAGGTCTATTAAGGGGTTTCTAAATTCTTATCCACCTTCTATATCCGCCGTCTTTTTGAGATATTTTGATTTCTTTGGCTAAGGTGGATTCTAAAGCATAATTTGGATTAATTTTGCTTTCTAATCGACAATGGTAGGAACACGAATAATAGGATTAACAACAAGTTTAATAGAAATCGTAAAAAGTTAGAGTAAAATAGTAAAAATAGGTTAAGTAAATAGGGTCTTATCAGAGGATAGAGTGTGAAGTTTTAATGAAAGAGACAGTTCTTATCAAAGGGACTTGCCATTTATGCGCAGACAAAATTATAACTAATGTTTGATAGTTATAAAATATCTATTCAATAGAACTTTCAGGTATATTAATGGGTTTCTAAATTCTTATTCACCTTCTATGTCCGACGTCTTTGAGATATTTTGATTTCTTTGGCTAAGGTTGATTCTAAAGTATAACTTGGATTGATTTTGCTTTGTAATCTTCAATGGTAGGAACACAGATAATAGGATTAACAAAAAGTTTAATAGAAATAGTAAAAAGCTAGAGTAAAACAGTAAAAATAGGTTAATTGTAAAAATAAATGAGGAAAAGGACAAATTTAAAAAAGGATATAAGAGAATGAAAGAAAAGGAAACTAATTATTAAAGTGGACAGGAGAGAATAGTTCCTATCATTTTCCTAAGTTAAAGGCCTAAGTTTCCAATTGTTAAAAGGCTGGGAGAGGGGGTACATACAAGTTGTTCTTACGCTAACAAAATAATATATCCCTTTGGGTATTAGCAGAGGGTAGAGGGTGAAGTTTTAATGAAAGAGACCTTGCTTTTCAAAGAGACTTGCTATTTATACGCAGAAAAAAATTATAATTAATGTTTCATAATTTTAAAATACCTATTCAATAGAAATTTCTGGTCTATCAAGGGGTATCTAAATTTTTATCCACCGACGTGTTATGTCTGACGTTTTTGAGATATTTTGATTTCTTTGGCTAAGATAGATTCTAAAGTATAATTCGAATTAATTTTGCTTTATAATCTACAATGGTAGGAACACGAATAATAGGATTAACAACAAATTTAATAGAAATCGTAAAAAGCTAGAGCAAAATAGTAAAAATAGGTTAAGTAAATAGGTCAATTGTAAAAATAAGTTAGGAAAAGGACAAATTTGAAAAATGATACAAGAGTATGAAAGAAAAGGAAATAAAATATGAAAGTGGACTTGAGAAAAAAGATCCTATGATTTTCCTAAAAAAAATTATAATGGAAAATACGAAAAGAGGTCGTTTATAAGAATGGCTGGCAAAATGACGAGAAAGTTTACAAAATATATGTGATTGGGCATGACCGTCATTTTCTTATATATACTAGTGATGAGTTTGTTTCGAACCTTGTTGTTCAATTCTTTTTACTTTCTAGCCATATTGTTGTGTCCATTTTCGTTCAAATAAACTGTGGACCATTTTGATTTAATTTAGTTCAGTTAAATTTGATTTTCCTCCGTGTTTTAGCTATATTAACTCCAATCGTGGCTTGCTCATATTATTCATAATCAGGTTAAATGTAATCATAAATAATCGCTACCGTTAATCGTATAGCAGCTTAAAATGTGTTAGATGTTGCTCTAAGCGAAAAAAGAGTTTGTCATGAGGATAAGTGGGGTGGGGGTAGTATATAATATACTTGCTTGCAATCTTATGAATAGTCTTATTCCCGTTTTTGCTCAATAAGCTTAAACATATTCTGTATATACTTTGTTTTCATTCCCCATTATGTAACATTTCCCATTATTTCATTTAATATTTCCCATTATGTATATGCTATGTTTTCATTTTCCTAGTATGCGACAAAAATTAATGATAGTAAGGCTCTAAAGTAGATATGGTGCGTATCCAAATCTTTCCTCTGCCACTTGAGTAAAGTACTGCTAATGATGGCAACAGTGATCGGATGGCATCCTTTAGAACGTTAAACACCGTCTTTGAACAGTATAATTTATACTGTAACTGAATAAGTTCGTTTTTTTTTTCTGTCCATAAACTTATTGGATTAAACTCATACCCTTATACATACATGTTCTATGTAAGTCTAGAAGGCTATCCGGATCCCTGGAGATAAAGCATTGTCTCCAAATCTTTAATTTACCAGAAAAATATCCACAGCACAAGAAAATATTTAAAAACAATATACAATTTATGTAATTTATGTATTTCAAATATATAATTTAATAATAACAATAAATACAATAATACTACTGTAATCTTTAATTAAACGCCGTCGTTGAACAGTATAATTTATACTATAATTTAATGAATTAATTTATTTTATTTTTACAACATGGGCTTTCAACCAACACAAATTTTAAGAATACTTTTAAGCACTAAATAAAGGAACATTTATATTCTTAGTTTTTTTTTGTGAATTGGCGAAGACATGCTCTTAGTACAGATGGTTCAGAGTTTTTCATTCTATATTTTTCTTTTCTATTGTTCAAACCTTTTTCAACTAGGCATTAGTAATTCTAAGAACACCACCAAAAGCTCCCTTGGACCGTGCCCCAGCATTTCCGAAAGTAATACCACAGTCCCCTATCAATTAATTTTGTTTTGTTCATAAATTCATAAACTTACTGGAATAAATTCAAATCCTTATACATACTATATACTATACTTGTACTTACACTATAGACTTTCATTTTTAAAACGTTTTCTACTTTTTGGAGCTTTTGAAAATAAAAATATCTTTCTTTTAAGATATATATTATTGTATTTTTTATTATTATTAAATTGTATATTGTTTATAAATATTTTCTTGGGCTATAGATATTTTTCTAATATCATATTAATCTACCATCAAATGAAAGGAATTATTTTCATATCATTCTGAAAAAAGGTTATGTCAGCTTTAGCACTCACAGAGACCATCTGCCTTGGCTTTACTCTAATTAGCCATGGGTCTGAAGTTTTTATTCACTTCCACCAAGCTGATTCTAATTAAAAAAAAATCCAAGAGTTTGAATCAACTCCAGCCCCCCCCCCCCCAAAAAAAAAACTGGAGTTTGAATAAAAGGGATGTTTGACTCTATAACAAGGGCGTAATAAACAATTAAAAAAAAACTATGCTTTTAACTCGTACCATTTTTCTGAGAGGCATTTCGATGGTCTCACAGAGACCATCTGCCTTGGCTTTATTCTAATTAGCCATGGCTCTGAAGTTTCTATTCACTTCCACCAAGCTGATTCTAATTTAAAAAAAATCCAAGAGTTTGAATCAACTCCAGCCCCCCCCCCCCTCCCCCAAAGAAAAAACCGGAGTTTGAATAAAAGGGATGTTTGACTCTTTAACAAGGGCGTAATAGAACAATTAAAAAAAAAAACTAAATTTTTTATTAAAATGTTTTTAAAGTAGAATTCAAAATTGATGTGCATCCAACCTGAAATTTTCCGAAGGTATAAGATTTTGTTTCTTTATTTCTGGATTTTAAAATTGGCTAGCTACATGAAAAAACGTACGCTTAAGACGGATTTCAACAATATTTAATGAACTGTAAAGTATAGTTTTTACAGATTAACTAATTAAATATAATAAAAAAAATACTTTGGTTATGATTTTTGGAGGTAATGCTAGATGGCATTATTCTTCGTCTTTTTTTTTATTGGAGGTGACCTAGTTGTTCCTTACAAATTTCTAATGTAGTTTTACCCTCACGATAAGCTAGTAATATATTATGTATAGTATGCTTCAATGGAAAGTTTTCATTTACAGGCTTATAGATGGATTATTGACTCCCGTGACGAAAAATCTGCCGAACGTCTTGAGAGGCTCCGAGACCCGTTCTCAGTCTACAGATGTCACACCATCATGAACTGCACAAAAACGTGCCCCAAAGTAAGTCCATATCCCAAAGTTAAAGTCAAAAGTAAACTAGTGCCCCAAAATAAGTCCGTGCCCCAAAGTAAGTCCATATTATGAACTGCACAAAAAGGTGCTCCAGAGTAAGTTCATATCCCAAAGTCACAAAGTAAGTCAATATCCCAAAGTTAAAGTTCAAAGTAAGCTCGTGCCCCAAAGTAAGTCCATATTATGAACTACACAAAAATATGCCCCAGAGTAAGTTTATAACCCAAAGTTAAGTCCAAAGTTAGTAAGTCCGTGTCCCAAAGTAAGTTCATATTATGAACTGCACAAAAACGTGCCCCAAAGTAAATCCATATCCCGAGAAACTGAATTGATATTTTCTACTGTGAGGGATATATATCAGAATCAAGAACCAGGGATTTTTCTACCATCGATTGAATCGAACAGACTTTTTCCCGATTCTTTAAACAATTCCATCTTAAGATTCTATTAGCGAACAAAAAATAGTATCTAGAAGTACCAAGGGCAGTGTAAATGAAATCTGATTGTTTAAACTGATCAAGTGGAAGCTTTCAAATCTATATATCTGTTTATTTCATCTTATATATTTCAAATCTAATCTATATATTTCTATTTATTATTATATATAATTATTACATTATTTTATATAATTATGTAATAATTATAATAATTTATAATTAAAATGGTATCTAGATAATATAATTTAGTATCTAGATGATAGATAATATATAATATAAAAAATAGTATCTAGAAGTACCAAGGGCAGTGTAAATGAAATCTGATTGTTTAAACTGATCAAGTGGAAGCTTTCAAATCTATATATCTGTTTATTTCATCTTATATATTTCTATATATTTCAAATCTAATCTATACATTTCTATTTATTATTATATATAATTATTATATTATTTTATATATATGTAATAATTATAATAATTTATAATTAAAATGGTATCTAGATAATATAATTTAGTATCTAGATGATAGATAATATATAATATAAAAAATAGTATCTAGAAGTACCAAGGGCAGTGTAAATAAAATCATGATTTTTGAAACTGATCAAATCTATATATCTATTTATTTCATCGTATGTGTTTCTATATATTTCAAATCTAATCTATATATTTCTATTAATTCTTGTATTATTTTATATAATTGTATAATAATTATAATAATTTATATAATAATTTTATATTATAATTATTATAAATATATCTATTATATATAATCTATATATTTCGAATCTATATATATTTAAATATGTAACAAATATCGAAAACAGGGATTCCGATTTTTGATGAAAAAGAATTCAATATGCAGTTGTGCTGCTTTTGGTAATAGCGGGTGCCAAATATAAAAAAAAAAAACTAAAAAAAAAAATATTTTTGAAAAATTAGCTAAAAATCTGAAAATATATGAACGAAACAACTTAAATATTTTTAGTTTTCTTTTGAAGGTTGATCTATCTTGGGAAATCAACGAACTGCTAATATGTGACTATTTTCGGTTATAGTCCGTGGTACTTAAATATAGCAACATGGGTTTTCAACCAACACAAATTTTTAAGAATACTTTGCAGCACTCAATAAAGAAACATTTGTATTCTTAGTTGTTTTTTTTTTTTTTTTTTTTTTTTTTTTTGTGGATTGCCGGAGACATAGAACAGATGGTGCAACTGTTTTTTATTCTATATTTTTCTTTTCTATTGTTGCAACCTTTTTCAACTAGTTATTAGCAATGCCAAGAACACCATGAAAAGCTCCCTCGGACCCTACCCCAGCAATTCCAAAAGTAATACCACAGTCCCCTATATTCACTGGCTAAATCAGTCAGTAAGGTCACTTGGTGGATCAAAATCATTGGAAGTCACCATGATTGGGGGGGGGGGGGGGGTAAAGTGATATTCAATGATGAAAATGATTTTTAAGAGGGCCTTTTAAGAAGTTCCAAAAAAAATTACAAATCTAAATAATCCCCTACCCCACCCACTAACACCTCTCAACGGTTTTTTTTTTCAAGATAACGCAGGTGTACAGTTCAGATCAGCTTTACTTTTCTGTAATAATATATAAATTAGAGTGACAGTTCAAAACACCAAGGACTGTGCAAATGAAATGTCATTGTTTGAAATGCTTGAGTGGAAACAAATATATTCATATATATATATATATATATATATATATATATATATATATATATATATATATATATATATAAATTAGGGAAGTTAGAAAATTCAAATTTAATAAAAATGCCACCATTGCAGTTTTGTGGTAGTCGTTGCCAAATTTAAAAAAAAAATGGAAATGTGGGTAAACAAGCAGCAAAAAAAAAAAAAAAAAAACAAGATAAAAACATACGATGCTAGAGATTAAGGAGTATCTCTCCTTTGAAAGGGGTAGATGTTTCTGGGAACAGACATATTCTTTCTTTTTTTTTGGGAGGGGAAGGGTCAGAATAGACCCAAAACAGGGTCCAGGAGACATTTTTTCATGTCCTTGGTACTTTAAGTTGGCTTTTTTGTATGAAAATTTTCCCATTTTGTGGACTTGGGGCTTTTCTTCCATTGAAGATAAGTTAAGCTTATGTTACAATATTAATAGTTGTCTCCTCTTATTTATTTCCCTCAAAATTGAGGTGGTCAACCCTGTCTAAATTATTTTAGTTTTGTTATTGTATTATTACATTTTTAATATGCATAAAATATAATATTGGCTATAAATATTTAAATTATTACAATTTGTAAACTTTTGCATTAAAAAAAAAAAATTCTGTGTATTTTAATTAATCTGGAATGTCAAATTTATGATTTCTGTTAGCATTGAAGACTAAATTAATATTCTAGTCAACAAATTTGAAAAAGTCTTCAATTGTTCATGATAGAATTCAATAGAATTTTTTGTTTTTCATTGCCAAAATGACCTTTTTGAGTGGCTGAGTAATAATGAAAAAGGTCACTATAGATGTTTTCTAACACAAGAGCTCGTCACAAGTTTTTAAGATATATTATTTGTAACCCTTATCCGAAAGAAAATGTATAAATAACTTTCCACGGTTGAAGATATTCTTTTCTGGGCATTCTTTTAGGTTCGGAATTTCTTATTCTTCAAATATCCTGCTTTATGCTTATCAAACAGTTTATGGTAAAGAACTGTAAGTAAGGAGCCAAGCGGCTCAATAGTAACCGAAACTCTAAGAAACAGAGTTTCGATAGCAATAGATACATCAAAAGAATCAAAATTTGATGCTTATTCAAAATGTGTGAAATGAATCAAATTTAATGTTGCCCATCAAAAGTTACGAGCCTGAGAAAATTCGCCCAATTTTTGAAAAAGGGGGGAAACACCCCCGAAACATCAAATGACCTTAATGAAAATGACACCATCAGATTCAACATACCAAAGAACCCTAGCGTAAAAGTTTCAAGCTCCTATGTACAAAAATGTGGAATTTGCATTTTTGGCCGGAAGAAAGATCACAGATGCTTTTTTTTCAGGGGTGATCATATCGAACCAGTGATCGTAGAAGATCGGAAGAGGGCTCATTTGATTGGAAATCAAAAGTTCTAGTGCCCTTTTAAGTAACTAAAAATATTGGAGGGCACCTAGCCCCCCTCCCACGCTTGTTTTTTTCCCACAGTCGCCCAATCATAATTTAGAGATAGCCTTAGTTAGGAAATCTAATAAATATGTCTTTGAGGATTGACCTTTCACAGTCGCCGGGGGAAGGGCTACAAGCTATGAACTTGTCCCTTGTTTATTGGGAAGTATACAGACGTTTTTCAGGGGTGGGGGGTACGTGGGAGAATCTTTCGAGTTGAAAAAAACAAGTTTTTTCAACTGAAAGTGCAGAGCAACATTAAAACTTAAAACAAACTGAAATTGTTACGTATATGAGGGGGTCTCCCTCTCCTCAATACCTAGCTCTTTACGCTAAAGGTTTTTTTTAACTTTTAAAAGAGGTTAGTATTCTAATTAAACCGCCTTTGTGATTCAGGAGTAATTCTTAAATAACTGGATCAAAAAATTAAACTTTAGCGGAAAGAGCGAGGTATTGAGGAGAGGGCGATCCCCCCCCCCCCTCATATACGTAATAATTTCTGTTCGTTTTAAGTTTTAATGTTGCTCTTTACTTTTAGTTAAAAACATTTTTTTTTTTTTTTACATTCAAAAGACAATGTTAATCCCTTTTATCGTAAAACAAATAGGAGATACATCACTACTTCCCATGTGAAAAAAAAAATTATTTTCCTTGTTGATCAAGATGTAATTTCCTGTTCCACCGTAATTTTCCTATATTGGATTTTGGGCTATGGTGCAGTTTTCATTTCGACCTGACATCATTTTCAAGAGGTTTCAGGCTGTTCAGTCGTTTTGTTATAGCAATGAACTTTTAGCATTTAGATTAATTGAAATAATAGTGTTCCTGAATCAATTTCAAATGGCGATTCTTCCTCGCTTGACTGTTTTTTTTACGCGTTTTTAAAGTTTCGGTTACTAAGGGTTAGAGTTTGTACTTTACCATGTCTCGTCTGATGCTGCAACCATGATTAGTCTACGCCGAGCTGGCTTCCTCCCCGTAGGAGTTAAGTTTATTTTCAACCAATAATATGTGGACTCTAATAAGATTTTTTTTCAGACTTTCACTATTAATCAATGAAAATTTGACATTTAAAAAAATAATTTAAATCCATATGCGAAATTGCCATTTTCTCATGATGTCATATTTCTAGCTTATGGAAAAAATTGAAAAAAAAAATCTATTTGTATAGCCTAATTTGCATCCTCCCTTTTCCAAAAATAATCTGCAAAATTTTTACGTTTCTAGCTTGAATACTTAGTCCCAAATCACTGGAAGGACATGAAGGTATATAGGCCAGCAGAAGCAAACTGATTTTATATACAGTAGATATAGACTAGCTCCACTCAGAGGAGTCTATTTTTTGTGAAGACTCACAAATTTCACTTTGAGTCAAATTTACGCATCAGGATTTCGCAAATTTACGCGTCCGTCAGCATTTCGCTTTTGATCAAACATAAAAGTCAGAATGTCGCTTTTAACTGTTTATAGGCAGGATTTCACTTTTAATCAGATTTAAGAGCTAGCCCTACGCTTTTAATTAGATCTACGAGCCATACTTTTTGTAGGAACGTCGCCTGGTCGTTCTCAATTGATTCACCCCCATCTATTAGACTCCATAGCTATCATCTGATTAATTTTAAGGGGTGATCAATTATACCAATCAGCTCGGTATGGAGACTAATTTACCGTGTTCTATCTGAACTTTGCTATCCAAAAGTCTATAGGTTCATTGCTCATCATTTTAAAGTTGGAATTTCAATATTAATTATTATACCGCTGACTAATTATGCTGACTATTGCTGATGTGCTGACTAATTATGCCGATCAGCTCGGTATGGAGACTAATTTACCGTGTTCTATCTGAACTTTGCTATCCAAAAGTCTATAGGTTCATTGCTCATCATTTTAAAGTTGGAATTTCAATATTAATTATTATACCGCTGACTAATTATGCTAATATGCTGACTAATTATACCGATCAGCTCGGTATGGAGACTAATTTACCGTGTTCTATCTGAACTTTGCTATCCAAAAGTCTATAGGTTCATTGCTCATCATTTTAAAGTTGGAATTTCAATATTAATTATTATACCGCTGACTAATTATGCTGATATGCTGACTAATTATACCGATCAGCTCGGTATGGAGACTAATTTACCCTGTTCTATCTGAACTTTGCTATCCAAAAGTCTATAGGTTCATTGCTCATCATTTTAAAGCTGGAATTTCAATATTAATATTACTGATTTTTTTTAGGGTTTGAACCCAGGAAAAGCTATAGCCGAAGTGAAGAAACTTCTTGCTGGTTTTGCAACAAAGAACAAATCCGAAATGGAAGCCGATGCTCTTCAAAAAGCCGCCGCTTAAAAATATTTACTTTTCCCAAGTGTTTGGATAGGCATAGTAGGCCTAAATTAGACGATGAAATTTTTATTATTCATTCAGTCCAGTAGTAGTAACTTCTTTGTCTTTGAAATTTGATGTAAGCAAAAAAACGGATAGAGGGTACACAAATATTTTTGTTATCCATATAACGAATAAAAGTTTGTTTTGAACCCCCGTCTTTAGGAAAACGAGAGTCTAATGAAAACTTGTAGGTATATCCAGGCCAAAGAGCATATCCATATTGGGTGTTTTCGGGAAAATGGACGAGATATCTTGGAATCTCAACCAATCAAGATGCATCCAAAAAGGGTGTTCTACGTCAAACCCCATCAAGGAACGAATTAATTTAGATTTCCGGTAAGTTTTTCAGAAAATGCCAAATGCAGGGATATTTTAAGGTTCCTATGGTCAAGAATATGATAAATGTTGTGAGAGTTTGGTTAATTTACAAGACTGTTAACTGGCGCCATTGTCATTGGACATCCTCATTGTCCTCCAGCATTTGGTTTTTCTTGGCCTTTTTCAGTATGTTAATAAAAAATTAGTGTTGTAATAAGTATTTCACCTCAGTTTTAAAATTTCGCATACACCTGAGGTGATTCACCTCAGAGCCCTGAAAATGATTATGCTAAAACAGAATTTTAATCCTGTCATTTGAGTAGCTCGTAATAACTCATGCCAGTAGCCTGCATCTCGAAATTTATTTTCAATGGATTAGGTTCATTTTGACATTTAACCTACTGATTAGCGGCCGTAGTATTAGTTTGGTGTTACATTGACAGCATATTTTTTTTTGTATCAGTATTTTAGTACAACCATTGAATGGTCGATCACTAGTGGAATATAAAGTAAGGGGGAAACGACCGGAACACATTTATCAGATCTCCAGTCTCCTAGAAAATTTACGAAAGGGGTACAGCATCCTTGCAGTTGAAATAATAAGTTTTCTCCTAATCCCAAGGATTAGACCACCTATCGAGTCAGTCAAAATTTCAACTTCTAAGTCTTCTTCTTGCTTGGTTGCTTGGAACCTCCGGACCCACATCGTCAAACAGAGATGAATCCACTGTACCACTTCTCCTTTAAAACTCCCGATTATTTCTGAAAGTAGCTGAAATATGTTCTGTTTGGGCTAGTGGACTTTTGGCCCAAACCAGAGCACTGTTGTATTTGTGATTATTTGTGAATGCAGCGTATATTTTACAATGCTTCTGTTATTTTATTACAGTTTTCCGTAGCCCTTCCATCCTCTCTTTTTTCCAATCGTTTCTAGGCAAAGTCCTTTTTATTAAGGACAAAAGTCGCTTGAGACATGAATTTTCCATTTGCCATGAAAGCTGTATAAAAAGGAAGAGTAGACTTTGCCGGAAAATATTGCGAACCATACTCAGAATAGAGTTTTTAAAATAAAACAATCTTATGGTCATATCTTGGGCAAACATAGTCCTAGTAACATGAAAAAAATAACCTAAAAAGTGTTTATCATTTGTTTTCTACTATTCTTTAAAATTAACACAATGGGATTCACAAACAAACTCAGGGTTGCTGCCCAGTGAAAAAAAATCTATAGATTCTTGAAAAAAATGACTAAACCAGCTCAAAAATCACTAGAATTACAATAATCTGTAGCAATGTGATTAAATTTATTTTGTTTCTTTGCATTTTATTTCTTTTCCATACAGGCGCACCTATAGGAAGGGAGTAAAATTGCCCCGTGGATGTGAAAAAAATCTTTAGATTGGTGTTTTGGTTTTTCTTAAGCCAAAATTAACCCTTGAAGTTTTGAAAAATACCTTTTCTCATCTTGATGCAGAGAAAAGAAAACAATCCTTGCTTCCTCCCTGTACTTTCTTGAATTTGTACCCTTGGCTTATCCCCCGAACTATGAAAACTGGGTATCGGTGATCTATTCGAAACCTACCCTTTTTGAGTTTTAGAGCCTTATTTACCCTTTTTGAGTTTTTTTTTCCTTGTCCAATAAAACACCTGTTTTTTCCCCAACAACTGTAGAAACTATTTTCTTTTTGCTCTAAATGAGCCAGCATAATTACTGGAACACCAGCGGTAATTTTGAAAGTGCGCGTTTTTGTATTTTCATGGAAAAATTTACCCCACCCTTCGCAAATTTCTATAAGCATCGTTCTTATTGCTTTTTTATAAAAAAAATTTCCATAGAAAAACTTTTCTTCCTGATGCATTTTCGTTGATTCTATTACTTGAGCTATAAAAGAGCCTGGACTCCTCACTTGGATCTACGTTACTGAAAAACAACACAGTTTATATTTTATCATTTTTTTAAAGCTTAACTCAACAGAGCTGTCAGAATATGGTACGTGGTACCCTAAAAGCCCAGTTTGGGCGATATTTTTGGAATGGAAAGGCTGGGCCATATACATGGACATCATATAGAGCTAGTTATGGGCTTATTTATATAATTTTTTGTAGATGATTAATCCCTCATATATAAATTAGACTTAATAAGGCAGACATAAATTGCTATTTGACACCCAAAAGTGTGCTTTTAAGTCGTCTAGAATTCCTCACACCAAGCGAAGCTCGGTCTCCTAGCACGGTTTTTTAAAACTAATAAACGTAGAAAAAGAGTATATGTTGTTATCGCTTATATTGACCGAATCAATCTGCAGATCCATCCGATCGGCTTATAGAAAAACTCAGATTAAAGAGGTCATTAATTCGTTTTATTATTTAAAAACTTAAATGTTGTCTCTCCTATAGTCTGGTATATATCGACCTTGCGGGAAATTTTGTCTCTCATCGAGTCGGAAAATACGGTGCGCTTATTACTGACACGCACAATTTTTGTTTGGACTTCCACACAGGCTCTCTCACACTGAGATTTGATCAATATAGGGAATATTCAATTCGTCAACTACATTGATCGGCATAAAGCTTAGAGCTTCCCTAAGCTAGTCTAGAGCTTCTTCTTTAAGGAAATATACGGTTAGAAGATAAGCAGCACTGAGAATCACAAGCAATCGCGAGAAAGCAAGTGTCAGAACACGTCTAAAATGGAGTGAAAAATAAAGAATTGTGCTGTTAGCAGACAAAACCCTTCAACGTTCTGTGTTCCCTGGGAAACTCTCCATTTGCCCGAGGAAAGAGTAGCAACCAAAGCTGAATCATTTTGAGGTTGCTACTTACAATGAGAATCAATATATACAACGCTAACACGTGCCAAGTGCCAGGGCCCGGCTTCGAAATCGGCTGCATTGTTTTTTTTTTTTTACTGGCATATCTGGCCACTAAACGATCTAAGAAGGTCAAAAATTTAAGGAAGATTTTGTATTTTTCCCATGGTGGTTGTATCGAACCTATGGTTTACGCCATGGCATCAAGAAGAGGCTCGCATTGTCTGGGGTTAAAAGATAAACGACAATGAGAATCGATATACACAATCCTGTTGCGTAGCCATGTCGGGGTCTGGCCTCAAAATCGGCAGCATAGTTATTTTCTTCTTAAAACAGGCAAATTGACATTTCTGGCTACAAGAACAATCTAAACAGGTCACGACTTTAATAAAGAAATAGTATTTTTCCCAGGGAGGCTGTATCGAGCCTGTGGTGACATCAAGAAAAGGCTCAAATTGTTAGCAGTTAGAAAACAAGCGACAATGAAGATCCATACATAGAAGTCAGCCGCGTGGTGGGGCCCGGTGTTCTAAATATATATATTTAGTAAACATAATTTTTAGTAAAAATACTACCAAGGACTTGTTTAACAAAACTACTGTCCAACGAAGTTTTCACTAATATTTTAATAAGTCCAAAATTTGAATTCTTAAGCCGAAAAACGGAAAAGCGGGACACCTACCAATCATTTTACGTAATGCCAAGAATACCTAAAAATATCATCACTTGGTGGTTCATGGAACTTGAAAGAGTACTTTGGAGTCTCTCGAAAAACGTACTTCAGGCTAATGAAGAGAAATACTTTGCAACTGTTTTTTTGGGGGGGGGAATAATGTGTAGAAAATCGAAAATAACGAGAAGTCAGCTCAGTATCATAAATAGAGGCCACTATCTATATATTAAATAAAGAACAAGTTTTTTTAACTGAAAGTAAGGAGCAATACTAAAACTCAAAACGAACAAAAATCCGTATATAAAAGGGTTACCCCCCTCCTCAATACCTTTTTATTCACGCTACAGTTTTTTCCACTTATAAAAAAGCTTCCTATTCTAATTAAATGGCCCTTGTGTTTCAGGAGTCGTTCTTCAAAATTGGAATTAACAGTCAAACTTTAGCGTAAAGAGCAAGTTATTGAGGGGGGAGGCAACCCCTTCATATATGAAATTATTTCTTACCGTTTTGCGTTTTCATGTTGATCCTTACTTTCTGTTAGACTCCTAAAAATTCTAAATGTTTCCTAAAAATTTCTAAATGGTTTTTTGAACAATGCCGGTGAAATTGGCTCACCCTTAATGAAAAACCTCTTCTGTCACGGAAAACTCCTCTGTGGAAAGTTCCTCCCATGAAAATACATCCCAACCCCTTAAAATTCCTTCCAGACAATTCCACCATCGCTGAATATCTTCCCTCTCCCCTCCAAAAATTTCTTGCAGACGATTTAGCCTGAAAAATTATCCTTAGCATGCTTTAATTTGAAAAAAGACTTTACAATCTAATCTTTTTTCCGATCCCTTCAAATCCTCCCTTCCAATTATTTCCCCAGAAATCAAAACAGGTTGAAAAATTTCCCCACGAAAATCTCCACATGCAAAATTGAGTTGGCAAAGAGAAAATAAGACAAATAAAAAGAATTGCGTATTGGACTTATGTCAGATCCTCCCAGCGCAAAATTTCCCATACGAGTAAAATTAAACCTAATGAATTTTATATATTTGGAATCAGCATAATAAGCCGATGATATGTCTATTTATATTAAAATTCCATTTTTAGAGTTTCGGTTACTATTAATCCATATCGCTCCATTCTTACAGTTTTTTCCCATTAACTGTTTGATATGTTAGTAAATGAATCCAAAACTTAAAGAATAGGACGTTACCTGCGCTTATTAGGCGTTTCAATTCGAAATAAGAGAATTAGGAGAATTACCGGAGTTTCTATTAGATATTAGAAGTAAAAATTTAAACCATTAAACAATTCCAAGAGCAGATTCAACCCCCCCCCCCCCCCCTATTCCCTACCAGCTTCAATCATCAAACTACAATCGATTTAACGTATCTAGTTATATTACACATCTTATTATACAAAACAGAAAGTTCTATTTTCTTTTTCGATTTCTTTTTCCATTCTGAAAATTATAGTTAATGTATACCTAACTTATTTTTCAATGACTCCATTTTTATTCTATTTGTAGATGGTGTGTTCATATCCAATCCACTTTTACAGGTTTTAACAGAAGAAAATCCAATTTAGAACTTATAGATTGTAGAGCGTAAAAAAACCTTAAACGAGAAGACAAGAATTTTGCAAAGTTGCGATTAATTTTATTCACTTATCGTCTTTATGATAACGCTCTGGGGTCTATATCGGAAGCTTCAAAGGTGGTATATTTCCATAAATGGTAATGTGGAACATATCGGGAAGTGTAATGAACCACTATTTTGGTTTTTTTTCTATTAATTACCTTCCTGTATGATTTATTCGATTGAATCATGAATTTGCACGTTATATCGTGAAAAATCGCTAAATTTAACAAAAAATTACTAGTTTTAGAATAAAAATCACTATAAATCATTAGAAAAAAACGCTAGGCAGCATAAAAACCACAAAAAATAGTTATAAGTCATTAAGGGTGGCAATCCTGGTCAAACTGTGAGGTTTTTTAAATATTGTAGACGATCCAAAAGAGTAGGAGTAAATTATAAAGTGGACCTCGGCGACAAAAGAAAAATCACCAACGCCATCTAACCTTTCGCTTTTCCTGGCATTTTTAGGCTTCTTAATTCTATTTTTCTTATAAAGTGAGATCAGACATTCAGAAACTTATTACAACAGTAATTTTGGCGGTTATAACCCGCTCAGATGCGTGGAGAAACGCTCGAAAACCAATCGTGTTTCCCGTAGGACCGGTCCGTTTTGGGGCTAGGAATTTTTTAAAGTTTCCCTATGGTAACGATGTTTTTCGTGCGTCGTGAGCAAAAATGGGAAATATTTTTCAAAGTGGAAAGCCTGTCTACCGTTAAGCAAGTGAAAGTTCAAGATTTGTTGATCCTTATCCAGAATCATTGGTTTTATCCAAAACAGGCCATGCTTTGTATAAAACTAACGTGATAGAGAAAGATACTTGGCTTAGAGGCTTGGCTTGTACAAGTCCATGTTACCTGTGCTTTTTAGCAAAAATTTTGGACCTATCGTTTGAACGCTTCCCCTTGTACTATCGGTTTTTCCATGTGTCTGAACGGATCATTACACTAATTTACTTTATCATTGCACTGAAAATGCCAAGAAATCGTCATATACTAGACGGCACGTAGAAAAACTCGTCTTGTACATGCTGAAAAAACCGAGAATCAAATTTCATTTATTTCCTTATTCACAAAGAGGAACACTGTAAAAACACACCTTAAAATAATTTAAAGCACTGTCAACTCCAATTTTCATACTATTAGAGACTAAGGTAGGATGGCATTTTCACTCTGCAACGTCAAACCAAATAAGTATCTATTGAATTCCTCCAACAGGACTAGAATCCTGAACCACATCCATCCTCTTTTCTCAAACGCTAGGTTACTGTCTATACAATTAAAAAAATAGGTCTAAATTTCGGATTACACTTATTTCAATCCACTAGAGGGTGTGGCATACTTTGGCTTGCCAGTTGTAAACGGGATGTATCTGTACTTGATCATGTGCTGGAAGGAAAATAAATATTATTTTACTTATAATTAGCTATCCTAATAAACACACTAATTATAGTAAATAATAAAAACAACAATAAATAAAAGTAAATATAATTATATGAAATCAAAATAGTAAATACTGTATATTTACTATTATATAATTTATACAAAAACACAAAATTGTAAATATGATTAAATTAATACTAATAAATACTAGCTTTTCTAAACAGGAGTATTATAAGGACCCCACACGACAACATTCGTTATTATTATTTTTGAAAAGCACAACTAATTTACACGATAGCGAGGTATATCTGCTTAACAAAGGATTGGTTCTAAAAGCATGAATGTTCGTCAATTCGCTCTTTATTATTATTATTACTATTTTTTCTCAATATAATTTGTCTCCCAAATCGCTGTCACTCTCTTGGAATTTTCGATGCAATGCTGCAGTAAACGCCCAATAGTATTGAATTGAATATTTTGAGTCTAAAATAGACTCATATCCTATTTTTAGATAGGCTCATAGGCCTCTATTTTAAAGGAGAAGAAATATCACAACACGATATCAAACTAGACAATGAGCCTATCCTCCAATAAGCAAAAAAATAACCAGAGCGTGCAATCTCTTTTTTTTTTGGGGGGGGGGGGGTACACTTTCACTCTCTTGGAATTTTCGATGCAATGCTGCAGTAAACGCCCAATAGTAATCGAAACTCTATACTACCCATCAGAAGCAAAGAACCTGTGAAAACTTTCCTGCTTTCCAAAAGAGAGGGAACGTCCCCAAAAAGTCAAGCGATCTAAATGAAAATAATACTATCAAAATCAGCATACAGAGAACTCTACTATAGTGACATAAAGCTCTTACCTATAAAAATGTGGAATTTTGTTGGTTTTTTTTTGCCAGAAGAAAGATAATCAATGTGTTTATTTTTTGTTGTTTTTTTCCCAGGGGTGATCGAATCAAACCAATGGTAGTGGAAGATCCAGAGGTGGCTCATTCGAAAGAAAATTGAAAGATCAAGTGCCTTTTTAAGTGATCCAAAAGGTTGGAGGACAATTAACTCCACCCCACCCCCTCTTACGCCTCCGTTTTTTCCCAGAGATATCCAATCAAGATTCTGAGATAACCATTTGGCTTAGCACAGTTGAAAGGTCCAAGGTCCAATAACTATGCCTCTGGGAATGACACGACCGCTTTTAGTCCCTAGAGATAGGATTGTAAGTTATGCAATTTGCCCATTGTTTACATTTAGTATTTGTTATTGGAAAATATACACAAATTTTTCGGGTGAGAATTTTCTACGATGGGGTTTTCACTGGCAAGGTAAGGAGTTTTCTAAAAAAAATTATAACGGGGGGGGGGGGGGGTGTTTCCTTGCATTATTTGAAAAGCGGTCCGAAATTAGTTAACCAAAAAACAAGCATTTTCAACTGAAAGTAAGGAGAAACATTAAAACGATCAGAAATTATTCTGTATTATGAGGGGGGCTGCCCTTTCCTCATCCCTAGCTCTTTAATCTAAAGTTTGAATTTTTGACCCAATTCCTTGAAAACGACTCTTGAAACACAATCGCCGTCGAATTTTAATGAAAAGTTTCTTTTTTTTAATTACGACCTTAGTCTAAAGAGAGGGGCTTGAGCAAGGGACAGCCCCCCCCCCCCCCCATAATTTCTGTTCGTTTTAAGTTTTATTGTTGCTACTTAGTTTCAGGTAAGGTTTCCATGAAAATTAAATAGATAAGCATGATATTACATAGAATATCACGAGATTCTCAAATTGCAATATAATGATTGAAACACAACGTAAGTGCGTAAAACACAATGACAGTAAAAAAAAATGTTCAGTTTTCAATCAAAACTAAGAAGTACAAATCACAACTTCAACCAGATTTCATACTCTATGCATAATACTGATTTTCAATTTCTTATATTAGCAACTAAACAATGTCTAATTCTTGTATTAATCCACAATTTTTGTTATAGTAGCTTGCTAATTACCAACTCGTGCATTAGTCACTAATTTCTGATATAGTAGCTCATTAGAACTGTCAGAAATGGGCAATTACCCTATTGATATTTTGAGTCCGTGTATCCATCACCTTGAATATAATCAGATTAGTCTGTCTCTTCATTGTTAAACTAAAAGGTAATGTGACTACTACTGGTCTCGGAAAATATAGCTGATAATGGTTTTAATATAGTACTGAGGAATTAGAGAAGTTTAAGGTTGGCTGCCACCCCTTTGAACAATATTCCTCGAGATCGATACCCCACCCCCTCCCAAAAATTAAAAGAAAGTTGTAAATGCTAAATATGTATAAATAAATAAAAAACGTTAACTGCCAAAAACAAATTTTTGGTTATAATGTTAAAGTTTTTAAAGGAAGGTTCTTTGGGCAAATCTTGAAGGTCAAGAAATATTTCCTGAGGGGAGCGAAAAAACCCGAAGATGAACTTCACTACCCAAATTGTCTAATGTTTTATATATATACCAACATCAGTGAACTAGGCTTTACAGTTGCCTTTAAGAGTTTTTGCTTGAGAGGGGGTAGGCCCACTAGCTAATTTTAAACTATGCATTGCAACTTCGTTCATTTTAACAGATTTAGCGGCTTACCTTTATCTGTCTCTTCATTGTTAATCCAAAAAGAGTTACAAAATACATCACTAATATTGGCCAAAACACTGGGATGTTCAAAGCGTCGAAAAATGTGCAAAAAATACCGATTAGAGTCGATCTCATCACGCCTAGCCAAAATTTAAACTCGGGCAGTCTTCGCATAAATGGTCTGAATTCATCCCGTCTCACATCTCTGGACGTACTTGGCAACCCAGGTGAATCATCTAAAAACATATATTGCTAATCACTATTCGTGAAGATCCCATTTGGGCCAGAGGCCCTCCAACACCCACACCAACTTTTTAGTACAAAGGTTAGCATAGTGTGCCTAGTTTGAAATGAAAAATATGCAATGGCGTTTCGTCTGCATGGAGGATCAAAGTGGGCCTATGACCTCTCGCAAGGGCATAAACAGATGAAAAGAAACTAGAGATGATTCATTAAACATGAGTGAACAACCATGGATTAAAATATATTTAGCGTATATAATTATTTACAAGGGAGTTATAAATTGTTCTCAAACGTATGACATTTATACGTTTTCATTAAAGTTTTACAGTTCCTTTTTTAAGTTTTATATTTTCATTATTTAAGATTTTTTTTTGAATTTTTTTTTTCAACCTTGGGTTTTTCCTAAGTAAATCTTGAGATAGCATTGTTGAATTGTGACAGTCCTTGTTACAGGTAATAGATATATAAAAGATGGGGGGACTCTAATAGACACTAATCTGGAGGAGATAAAGCAAATAACAGGATTGGTGATGTCGAATTTGTCTGGGAGTGATGGTCTGAATCTGCAAACATTTAAATTAGTAATGGCATATTTGCCCTGTATATTTTATTAACTTATCACTGAAAAAGGGTGAGTTTCCTTCACCATTAGAAGAAACCACGGTTATCCCTTTGCACAAATGAGGTTTGAAAAGAGATCCTTCTAACTGGAGACCGATTTCGATGATGTTTCTGTTTTCAAAACTATATGAACAGGTTACTCTTAGAAGATTCTACAATCACCAGAACCAATATGGATTTCTCGTGGAAACACAGTTTACATTCAGGGAAGGCCATTCTACAGTACATGCAGTCCACCATCTCACATATTTGCCAGACAGAGAGACAGATGCCAGACAGACAGGGGCCAAAACTATTCAACTGTCATCGACTAATTTGCGACTGGAGATTCCTTGATGAGGTGTGAATAAATCATGCGCTTCTCGCTGGGGAAGAAAATATAATCTTCGAGATGGATGAACATATTTTTTCATAGATAGGATGAACACATATTATGGCTAGATTGTTAATTTTTTTTTCCCCAGCGGTTGTCTTTAAAATTTCATCATTGCATTATCTTCTCTACTGTTTGCATCTTTTCATGGTTGCAACAGTAGCTGCAACCTAGTAAAGAGTGAACTAACACTAATAGTGACCAAAAGTTATACAGTACACGCAGTCCACCATCTCACATATTTTGTTAAATCGGCGCTTGAACGTGGTGTGTTAGCGCCTTGAATTTTCATACATTTTACTAAAAATTTTGATACTGTTGTTTTTAAGATTTTATTGAACAGACTACGGTGTTTAGGAGTTCAAGATGTATTTTAGTCTTATCTTACAGGGAGATAACTTAGAATGAATAATGATCGTTGCAAATCAAGAAGTTAAAGTATCCTTTGCGGCTTCCTACAGGATTCAGTGCTTGGGCCTCTATTGTACTTTATTTATCTAGATACCTTGCAACTTTTTATTCCAGGGAAATTAATTACGTTATTTGCAGATGGCACTGTGTTTACAGCAAAATCATATTGCGTGAATGTTTTGATTGAAAGGCTAATAGGGCCCTAAATGAATTGACTTTTATGACTTTTATTAGAGTTGGTACTCCCACTGTTTTGGAAAATAAAGCTTGTGAATGGTGCATTTTAAATCAAGCTCTTAGTGTTAAGTATTTAGGTTTTTATTTTGATTGTTATTTGAGCAGAAAACTGCAGTGATGCAGTAGCACCAAAAGTGGCAAGAAATTTGGGCCTTATAAGAAGGCTAAGGAATGAGCTTTCATCATGAATTGTAATGGTCCTCTATCTGTCTTATGGTTGTTTGCTGTTGACTAGTTCTTTTGTGTCAAGTTTTAAGAGTTCAAGTTTAAAAAATAAAATTTTCGGGGACTTTGGATAATAAAAAAAAAAAAAAATTCTTAACTAAATGTAAGGAGCAACGTTTCAACTCAAAACTAATAGAAATTGTTCCATATATGAAATGGTTGCCCCCTCCTCAATGCCTTAATCTTCAAGCTAAAGCTTTTGGCACTTCTAAGATAGCTTCCTATTCTAATTAAGCAACCCTTGTGTTTCAGGAGCCGTTCTTAAGAAATTGGGATGAACAGTTAAACTTCAGCGTAAAGAGCAAAATATTGAGGAGGGGCAACCATTCAATACATGGAATAATTCATGTTTATTTTGAGTTTTAACGCTGCTCTTTACTTTCAGTTAAAAAAAATTATTTCTTATCTTATAGTTTTTTATTTAATTTCTGATCGTTTTTCATATAATGTCGGTAAATCGGGCTTACCCTCCATGATAAATCCCCCCTCATGGCAAACTTTTCTGTGGAAATTTCTTCCCATGTCAAATAAACACCTCGCAAAATTCCTTCCAGTCAGCTCCATCCTTGCTGAAAATCCCCTCCCCAATAAAACTTATTACGGACGATTCAGCCTGAAAGTTTCTCCTTAGCATACTTTCATTGGAAAGAGACTTCAATTTCGAATCGTTTTTTTTTATCACTCCGGAGATCCCCCCACCTTCCAAGGAGTTTTTTTTCCAGAAATTCAAACACGCTGGGAAAAGCCCCCGGGTAATTTTCCTAGTACATCTCTACACACAAATTTAGTTTGCAAAGAGAAAGTCAGACAAACAAAATGAGTTTCGTATAGGAATTCTGTCCAACCCCCCCTCCAGTGTAAAATTTTTCATAGAAAGTTCACCTCTAGGAAATGTTCCTCCTCTCAGAAACTTCTTCCTATAGAAACCCACACCAAGAACAAAATCCACATTCCCCAAAAAAAGGCTAAATACTGCCTAATAACGTAAAGAATGAGTAAATTTCATAACTTACAGGCCACGGAGTTTGGGGGCGAGGGGTCTTGTTACCTTTAAAGACATACTTATTGGATCTTTATTACTGGACTTTTTGGCCGGACAACTTTGGGAAAACAGGGGCTTAGGAGGGGGCTAGTTCCCCTCCAATCTTTTAGGTAACTTAAAAAGGGCACTAGAACTTGTAAATTTCTGTTCAAACGCACCCTCTTCCGATCTTCTAGGACTATTATTTCGACACGATGACTCCTGAAAAAAAAAACACGCAATCGTCATCTTTTTTCTGGCAAAAAATGCAAAATTACACATTTTAGTATATAAGACTTTGAAACTTCTACAGTAAGGTTCTCTGAAACGCTGAATCTGATGGTGTGATCTTGACTTTTTCAAGATCACACTGTCAAAGTCAAGATTCCTTGATTTTTAGGGGGGAGGGTTTCCTTTTTTGAAAATTAGGAAAATTTTCTCAGGCTCGTTGATGCATAACACTGAACTTGGTGAATCTCATATATTCGGAATCAGGATAAAAAAAATTGATTTATTTGATGTATCTATAGATATCAAATTCTGTTTTTTTTTATGAGTTTTTGGTTACTATGAACCATGTTGCTCTTTACTTACAGTTCGTTACCATGGAATGTTGGATTATGTGAGATTTTAAGATAATACTTGGAGTTGCTTTACTGAACTGAACACTTTAAATGTTTACAAGCTAAGAGATTATACACAAGTTATTCTTGGGTCGTTATTTAATGGTATGCTTTTGGGAAATTTATAACTACATCTCTAATTATCATTGTTATGAAACTAGACATTTTTCGGGGATAGTATCTGAGGCTCATAGTACTGAACAAGGATTTTTATTGCTGCGTATTAAAGGACCACAGTTGAGGACTTATTTTCTGGAGGGAATTAAATAAAAAAAAAACTAGTTTTTTCAACTGAAAGTAAGGAGCCACATTAAAACTTATAACTAACAGAAATTGTTATGTATATGGAGGGGGTAAGGAGCAATATTAAAACTTAAAACGAACAGAAATTGTTAAGCATATGGAGGGGTTTCCTCCTCCTAAACACCTTGCTCTTGCAGTATTTTTTTTATTGCTTTTAAAAAAGCTTCTTATTGTTTTAATTAAATGACCCTTGTGTTTCAGGAATTGTTCTTAAAGAATTGGGACAAAATCCAAACTTTAGCGTAAAGAGCGATGTGTTGAGGAGGAGGGAACCTCCTTCATATACGTAATAATTTCTGTTCGTTTTAAATTTTAATGTTGCTCCTTACTTTCAATTAAAAAAAACTTGTTTTTATTTAATTTCTGATTGTTTTTTAAATAATGCCAGGAAATATGGTCCAACCCCTACGAAAAAAATAACCTTCCTATGGAAATATCATCTAGAAAATTCAATCCCAGTGAAAATTTACCTAGGACAATTACCCCTAACAGCTCCACGCGTAAAATTGAGACGGAAAAGAGAAAGCAAGACATATAAAAAAATTATTGCAAATTCCCCAGTGTCTAATTTCCCCTGACAACTCATCCCCATGAAAACTTACCTCCCCATGGGAAACTCCCCCGTGGAAAAAACAAGAAATTCGCCCACTTACCCACTCGAACATGTATGCATACCTCCAAATAACAAATAGGCTACTATGCGTAAACAATAGACACATTTTATAACTTAAAGATATGTCCCCTGGGGCTGTGTGTGTGTGTGTGTGTGTAGGGGGGGGGGGTCATTTTATATCCAAAGGCATAGTTATCGGGCCTCTCCGCTATGATGAACAAGATGGTTATCTCAAAATTTTTATCACCAGATTTTGGGATAAAGGGGCGGGGGAGGGGGGCCTAGTTGCCTCCAATCTTTTATCACCTAAAAAGGAAACTAGAACTTTTAATTTCCGTTCAAATGAGCACTCTCACGATATTGTAGGACCGCTGGATCGATACGATTACCCCTGAAAAAAGAAGAAAAAAAAAAAATACACACATCCGTCATCTTTCTTCTGGCAAAAAATACGAAATTCCACATTTTTGCAGATAGGAGCTTTAAACATCTACAGTAAGGTTTTCCTATACACTGGTGTGATTTTCATTAGGATTCTATCACTTTAAGGGGTCTTTCCCCTTTTTTCTAACCTAGGGTAAATTTTTTCAGGCTCGTAGCCGTTATAAGACTTATAAACCTTAATAAAACTTGTATATTTGAGATCTGCATAATAAGCTGATCCTTTTGATATATCTATTGGTATTGGGTACTATTGAGCCGGGTCACTCCTTACTTATAGTTTGTTACCACGAACAGTTCGATAAAGGTAGCAGATACTAGGCATTTTTGAAACTAGGCCTTTTTCGGGGATACTGCCTGAGGCTTAGAGTACTAAACGAGGATTTTTATTTCCGCGTATTGCAGGACCAAAGTTGAGGACTTCTCTCATGGAGGGCATAAAGGTAGCAGATAATGTTATTCAGTTCAAGAGCAGGTTCGAACGTTACCTCGTGGGAAATTGTTAATGATTTAGAATTTTTTCCGTTTTGTGATTTTTGATTTGTAAGTGAAGTGTAAATATATGCTAATAGATTATAAGCCTGGAAACAACCATCATATACAGGCCAATGGGTTCCCCCGACGATTGTTGAAAGATGACATAAGCGTTATTTTTGTCCATAAATTTATTTCTCTCTCTCTCTCTCTCTCTCTCTCTCTCTCTCTCTCTCTCTCTCCTCTCTCTCTCTCTCTCTCCTCTCTCTCTCTCTCTCTCTCTCTCTCTCTCTCTCTCTCTCTCTCTCTCTCTCTCTCTCTCTCTCTCTCTCTCTCTCTCTCTCTCTCTCTCTCTCTCTCTCTCTCTCTCTCTCTCTCTCTCTCTCTCCTCTCTCTCTCTCTCTCTCTCTAAAACAAACCTCGACATTTGTAAGAACAGCTCTTCAACAAAGAGGAATCAGAAATAGACCGGCCATATTTCAAAATACCTTTATATTACTATAAAATATCTTTATAGTACTTTTATAGTGCTATATAGTACCTATATGTACGATATAGTACCTATATAGTACTATATAGCTCATTTTTCATACCCAATGGCTCATTTTTCAATTTTCATTGCCATTTTAGTTGATTTTGGAAATTTGGCTCCAGGTTTATCAAACATCATCACACATATGATACTTTTTGAGCATCATCTTGCGAAAATATTCGTTTATATTAGAATCAATCATTTAAACCTAACGAGAAAATTTCTATTAGCGTTTCTTGTGACGAATTCTAGCAATTAAGGCCAGTGTGAAACAAAGCTCCAGCTAGAATTCTAAGACAGTTTCTGAATTGAAAATTTCAGTGACAATACGTTCCTGGATTGTGTTAGTTCTACAGATAGAAGCTTCCTTATTTATCACTTGTCCTACTCCTTGCCTATGCACCCCTTTTTTCTGCCTTTGTAAATAAATTCTATTTCACCTAAATCCATGTTTCCCACCCCTGCGATATGAGTTTCTGAAACTCCTATTTTTTCCTTTTCTCTTCAACAAAGGGGAAACAGAAATAGGCCAGCCATATTTCAAAATACCAAGCTCAAGATGGAACCAATGGCCCAATGGCTTGGGGGGGTGTTGTTAAAGCTATGGGTCTGCGTGGCCTGAGCTCCGACTCAGTTTCGTGAGTCCGCCCACAATAACAATAATAACAAGCCAGATTCCCGATGGGGCGTCACCAATTTCGGGCAGCCAAATATTTTCATGGCGTTTACATTATTTACAAAACAATAATCAAGAAGCACACTAATATCCATGAATGGGCGCCTGCTGACATTGCGCGATAAGCTTATCTGAAATAAATTGCACCAAAATTGAAACAAGAGACGATGACATAATCAAAATCGCCTGGAAAAATGGTAAATACGATGGAATATTAGGGCTTTTAAATGGAACCAAAACCAAAATAAAAATATCCATAACATAAATAAAACAAAAGATTTACAAATGACTTGAAGATTTTAGCTAAATCAATTCGCCGATTTACATATAAAATATTTCATAATTGATACGACCTTAAAATAATTCAACAAGCCCATAATCTGTTAGACTACAGACACAAAAAAAAAATTAGCGTATACACATTTGTGAAAAATGTAAAGAGAAATATTACCCCTCCCCCTCACCCAAACGTAGAATTCAAAGATTTCTCATGCCCCTTCCCCAAAAAAGGTTTTGACAGTTTTCGTTCGATCTCTCAGCCACGAGACAAAACATGGCATACTCACTACACACGAAATTCATACCTTTTTTACAAAGCCTACTAACAATGTGGAAACTATCCGATGAAATATACTCACTTATCTTCAGGCTTAAGGCATAAAGCAAATCGAAGAAAAACATATACTCTCTTGCAAGCATCCGAAAATCAACTGACTTACTGTAAAAGCCCATCGGGTGAACCGATTCCTGCTACATAACATCACAAGATTGGGTGGATACCCACAAGATTCCATTACTCACGTAGGGACAAGGTGAACACACTTTTCCCATGCCTTTTTTATGCCCACTTTCAAAATATAATATTTAGTTCACTCGCAAGTGCCACCAATCCCACCCCACCTGACGTTCCCATATACAGTTCTAATTAATTAATTTATCTGTTGTTTTGCATTTGTCAATGGCATGTTTTCTTTGTGACCGAATTCCATGACCCGTCCAAATCATTAGGCCTATATCTGATTGTAAAAAATTCTTGTGTTGGATATCAAATTTTCTCTAAAAATGATTTATGAATGCAGATAACAATGAGAGAAAACATGAAAATGTGATTAATAAAGAATTGCTGTATATTATAGCAAATATTTGCCGTTTGTGTTTTATGAGTCTTGGACAAACCTATAACCTAGGGCTATGTATGGGACCATCAGGTGGATAGGGGGGGGGGGGGGGGGGGGTGGGTTCCATTCGAAAATGGAGCAGTTATTATATTTAGAAAGAGCATAAATATAGGTGTCAAGTAGATCTTTCACCTTGTCCCAATGTGAGCAATAGAATCATTTGTATGTTTACCCGTGATTACTTTTATATTAGTGATTGGCTGGGTGTTGCGAAAAATTGTCACTTGTATAAGTAAAAGTGAGTACCTGCTGGCACTACTTGATAAGCTTATGTTGAATATACAGCAACAAATTTGAAAAAAAGAAACAATATCACAGTAAGAATCACCAGGATAAGATGTAAATATGGCAGAATGTTGGGGGTTTTAAATGGAAAAGCCAAATACAAAAAAGGCATTCACGAACTGTAGTAAGGAGCGACCCGCTCAATAGTAACCAAAACTCTAAAAAATTGAATTTTGATATCAATAGCTACATCAAAAGAATCGCATTTTAATGCTGATTTTAAATATATAAGATTCATCAAGTTTAGTCTTACCCATCAAAAGTTACGAGCCTGAGAAAATTTGCCTTATTTAGGAAAATAGGGGGAAACACCCCCTAAAAGTCGTGGGATTTTAACGAAAATGACAACATCAGATTCAGCGTATCATAGAACCCTACTGTAGAAGTTTCAAGCTCCTATCTACAAAAATGTGGAATTTTGTATTTTTTGCCAGAAGACAAATCACGGGTGCGTGTTTATTTGTTTTTTTTTGTTTGTTTTTTTCTTTTCCCCAGGGGTCATCGTATCGACCAAGTGGTCCTAGAATGTCGCAAGAGGGCTCATTCTAACGAAAATGAAATGTTCTAGTGCCCTTTTTAAGTGACCAAAAAATTGGAGGGCACCTAGGCCCCCTCCCACGCTCATGTTTTTCCCAAAGTCAATGTTTTTCCCAATTTTGAGATAGCCATTTTGTTCAACATAGTCCAAAACCATAATAACTATGTCTTTGGGGATGACATACTCCCCCACAATCCCTGGGGGAGGGGCTGCAAGTTACAAACTTTGACCAGTGTTTACATATAGTAATGGTTATTGGGAAGTGTACAGACGTTTTCAGGGGGATTTTATTTTGTTTGGGGGTGGGGCTGAGGAGAAGGGGCTATGTTGGAGGATCTTTCCTTGGAGGAATCTGTCATGGGGGAAGAAATATTCAATGAAAAGGGCGCAGGATTCTCTAGCATTACTATAAGAAAACAATGAAAAATAAACATGAAAACGTTTTTTCAAATGAAAGGAAGAGGTAGCATTGAAACTTAAAACGAACAGAGATTATTACGCATATGAGGGGTTCTAAAAACACTTTAGCATAAAGAGCGAGGTATTTAGGAGGAGATAAATACCTTGCTCTTTATACTAAAGTATTTTTAGTAATTTCAACTATTTATTCTACGGCCTTTCTGATTCAGGGGTCATTCTTGAAGAATTGGGACAAAACTTACGATTTAGTGTAAAGAGCGAGGTATTAACGAGGGTACAAACCCCCTCGTATACATAATAAAAATATAAGGTTATAAAAGTTTGTTACGTAAGTTAATTCTTAAGTTACGTATATTTCTTACTAATAAAAACGTTCGTTAAAAATTAAAAGTTCTAGTTGCCTTTTTAAGTAACCGAAAAATTGGAGGGCAACTACACCTCCTTCTCCATCCCTCATTTCTCAAAATCGTCTGATCAAAACTAAGAGAAAGCCATTTAGCCAAAAAAAGAATTAATATACAAATTTCATTTTAATAATTTATGTGCGGAGAGCCAAAACCAAACATGCATTAATTCAAAAACATTCAGAAATTAAATTAAAAAAAACTAATTTTTTTAGCTGAAAGTAAGGAGCGACATTAAAACTTAAAACGAACAGAAATTACTCCGTATATGAAATGGGTTGTCCCCTCCGCAATCCCTCGCTTTTTACGCTAAAGTTTGACTCTTTGCCACAATTCTACTTTTTAAAACAATTAAAAGCTTTAGCTTTTAATTGTTAATTTTTAGGAGCGTTAATTGTTAATCGTTAATTGTTAATTTTTAAGGAGCGACATTAAGTTTTAATTTCGCTCCTTACTTTCAGCTAAAAAAATTAGTTTTTTTTTTATTTAATTATTGTCAAAAACGACATCAGATCGCTAAAATTTAGACAGGGTGTGCTTGCCATTGCAGTATCCCTGTGGAATTTCTATGGTTAAAGGCCACCTCGAAAGTGACACTTTTGGGCAATACAGATTCTTTCTAAACATTTTTTTTTACTATTTTCTGCCAGTTTTGGAAGAAAAGAATATCCAACAAAGCTGCTTTCAGGTTGTGGTTAGTAAAGCTAAGTTCTAACAAAACACAGTAAATTGGTGAAGCAAAACCATGAAATGACATCTCAATTCGGCATCCAAGGCTGTAACCCAGATTTCTGTTTGGGGCGGGGAAAGGAAGTTACCAAACACATCAAAAATTCATCTTTATAAATTAAAATTTTTTTTTTTATAACTTTTGATATGTTTTTATGAGTTGGACATATTTCAGGGGGGGGGGTAAACCCCCTAAATACGGCCTTACCGGCATCTATATCGAATTAAAAACCAAATTCTTCCGATCATTCCAGAAAATTTTTAGAAACTTTAGACACATATCTAGAAAACGAAATTAGCTCTTGTCTGGTTGTTTACAATTAACAAATTTTCTACTCCAAATATTTTTACTGCCATGTGCCAGAGAAAAATTATTTCCAAATACGGATTAGAGTTGTGTAAAAATTGCCGAAGTTAGCCGTTTTGGTGTGACCTGATTGGTTCAAAACTACAACGTAAAACCTTTCATCCAGGCATAACTTGACTTAAGTTACGATATACAATCTTACGGAGCAAATGTTATCCACAAAATAGGCACTGCCAAGTAGACAAGAGCTCTCCACAGAATTTTACGCTATTTAAGTTCATATTAGGACACGAAAAAGCCAACAAAGTAGCAACAAAACGTTACAATATGCAATCTTACGGGGCAAAGTTATTCCACAAAATAGGCAGTGCGGAGTAGACCCGAGCTCTGCATAGAATTTTATGCTATGTAAGTTCATATTAGGACACGAAAAAGCCAACGAAGTAGCAACGAAACGGACCTCTGGATGAGAAATCAATAAATTTGGACACTCATTAATGAACTTACCTTAGAAAGACTTTCACACTTCATCAGAGCTTGAATCTCTAATCAACTTCTTAAATTTTTGCGTAGTTTGCTTATGACGATGCAACGATTGTTAGACGATGATAATGAGTTTATGGTTTTTTGGGAGGTAAGGGTGGGCACAGGAAAGTTAGGTCGGGTTGGTATTGCAGAGTGGAGGAGGAGAATTTAAGTATTGATGATTGACGAAAAGTGGATTTTGTTTTCTTTTAGTTTGTATTTTATAATAGTTATTATTATAATTTTGTTTTATTGAATGAAATCATTATTTTAATAGGTCAGTTGCTACGTGGACTTCCGCACGACCGCAAACCCTCACAGATTTTTCTTCAGTGCGAAAGTATTGTTCAGTTGAAGTTGTTGTACCCAGTTTCATTATTAAAGATTTACCTTCCCATAAATTTACCTTACCTTTGTTCTTGTTTATGTCTGAAAGGTTATACTTAACGTTACATAGCTCAACCACTTAAAATAGAATGTTGCGTACATGGTATGAAATCTACTTAATATCTGCCTCAAGCTAAGCATTACACTTTACTGGGTTAACTGCAATTGAGTTGACAACCACCATAATTTCTATCCAAACAGATATCGGAGAATAGTACAGGTATTTTAAAAATTTCAATACTAATTTTAAAAATCAACCATTAGTTAGATTTGAAGTTAACTTAATCGATATATGTTTAGATATTCAATTTGCTAAACAGCTTATAAAAAGTGGCAAAGATAAAAATGCGCAAATGCTGCTGCTTTCGTCGTGTTCTCCAAAACTCGTTTATTGAGCACATAGTGATATCCAAAAACTATTCCTTCCACATCCTTTTATACATCAATTTGAGCACAATTAAATTAAAGGAAAAGAACAAATTACAAGGGAAAATATTCCCTTTAATACTGCTAGAAATTGGGGAAATTTAATTCAAACCGTCATTAAGACAATAAAATCTTAATTAAGTGTTTCCATTTTTGGCTCAGCCTTTTCGTGGATAGTTGTATTATTATCTTTTTAAATAATAGTAACCGGTAAACTCAGTTTATTAAAATAGTCATGATAAGAACTATGATGTATTGGGGGTTTCCAACTTACAGAAATCACGTACGCCATGTGGTATGTGCCATGTATGGTCAATCTTGCGGAACTGCGACAAGCGTTGCGTTGACTGCTTAACGCTTGGCCGGATTGTGCGGCACAAGTGGAGTTCCGAGATGTGGTACACCAGGAGGCGGTAAGTGACTGACCCCTCGATAGTGCAAACAGTTATTTACCCTATATAGCCCTTTATTTACAGGAAATTCAACGCTACAAAATTTCCCCCTCCCCCTAGATTTTGAAAAAAATCTTTTATTTGGTATTTTCAATGAATGGTGCCCTTTTCTACTATTTTCATTGGGAAAAATCGAAAAAATTGCCCCACCTCTCGATATTGAAAAAATCACTTTGCTACCTTTGTACATTTTCGTGAATTGGCGCAACTAATCTAATGGTTTTTTTATTATTATTATTTCAATCTTAACCAGATGGAATTCTTGCCCTCTGTGCATAATACTGATTTCTAATTTCTTGTAATTTCTTGTAATCTTGTGATTTCTAATTAATTTTTTTCAAAATTAAGCCTCTAAAGTATAGTTAGCCAAAGGGTGTCGGTTCTGCCCATGAACCACCAAATATTGCCCTGTCCCATCGGTGGAACCTGCACCCCACATCGGGAACCACGAATGTAGACCATTCGTGTGTTTTTTTTATCCTCAGAGGACATATGCACAATACATCCCTCCCCGTGCATGTGCTAGATTCCGGTTATTTCCAGAACTACAGCTAATTTTGTCTTGCAGACGTATGACTTTGCAACTTTATATTGTAAAATAATCTGGAAATTAAATTAGTACTTTTCCCCTTTTATCTAAAAACAAATTGGATTGCAAGAATCATACACAGGGTAATTACACAGAAAAGGTATATCGAGACCAAGGGTATATATAGGATTTTATGTTCCCAGGAGGGGGGTATACAAGAAAATGCATCAAAAATTTATTTATATACCTCTTTGTTACGTTTTAAAGAGTCAGACAAAAATTTCAGGGGGGGGGGGAGGTCAAACCACGAATCCCGTCCCCTTGATACGCTCTTGATCGAGACATCCTCAAATAAATTAATGTGTTACAGTTTCATTTGTTTAATAATCTTAAAAGAACACAATAAGAAGAGCTTAATTCTTTTAAACGACATACTCTCTTTTTCAACACGATTAATAACACAGAGGTTATTCCATGGCTATTCTGTTTTTGTTTTTATTGGAACTCTTTTTATGCTTACACTAAGCAAAAATTGTAGGAGGATGCCATTTCCTGAAAGAGATTCAAAATTTTCAAAAAGCGAACTCTCCATTCATTTTAAATTCTTCTTGAAAAGTGCCTTTTAGTCCCATCTAAATGGTGACTCCTCCCATCCAATGTATACAGAAATTAATTATTTAATAAATACATTCTCAATCTAAAAGGTATGGTATACCTATAATATACTTTGGACTGTAATACTAGATTTTTTTTGTGTTTTCTTTTCTGCAGCGTTGTTACTCACAGTCTTACTTTGCATTGTTGGTTAATTCTATAGTAATTCTCTAGATTCCTTTTACAATCGTAGTCCAGACAGTCCAAATGGTTTTCAATTATCACAAGGTAGTATACTGCTTTTCTTACAGTTGGGGGTCAAATTGAAAATTTTCAGGTTTTTTTATCTGACTACTGGTTTCTTACCCTATATTTATTGTAGTTACTGAATTTATTTTCAAAATGCAAGGTCAGGAGCAGATCAGAAGCTTTCCCACTTGAGCCTAATGGGGGCAGGGGGGGTATTCCCCCGTCTTCCTCATCTAGATTTTGAAAAGTAAATTTATTTAGATTTTCATTCAAATATTTTTCTGGGTATATTCGTAGAAAAACTTTCCTCCCTCCAAAAAATTGGTTTTCAAAATATACATTTTGCCCCATAAACTTTTGTGAATCGACACCACTAATCCCCCTTAGCTTTTGACAACTTTAACATTGCGATCGAAGACTAAACAGAGCAAGGGCACATAAAATCTGGACAAATATTGGGACTGAAGCCTGCAACAAGGCTTTAAAAGGCTCATTTTTAGAAAATCATTCTTGTGTTTCTGAAAGGGGGGAGAGTTATTATTTTGCTTCCAACCCAGCCTCTCAGTGTAAGTGACGAGGTATATTCTTAAATTGGTTGAGAGTCATAAATCATGCATAAAAAATGCTCTAGTTTAAAGAATGGAGTAGAAACTCGCTTCCTAGTCAAACTTTCTCGGATATTCTAAAAAGAGAAGCAGCACTGCTTATAAAAAAAAAGAAAAAAAAAAGAAAAAAAAAAAAAAAACTAAGGAATCAGATCGATCCTGAAAGTCTCTGGTAGTTTCATTTACTTACCTTTATTTACCTCAACATGTGACCTTTACACATTATATGGATTTTTTCTGAAATGGTTTACCCTGCTATATCTTTAGCAGCATACTCCTAGTACTTCGGGGAGGGGGTCATGAATCCCTCACAAAGCATTCTACGTACGGTACTACTCGGACTCTTTAAGTCTTTTCAATAATAATTTGAGACTGTTTATAAGATTATGCAAAACTTACCAACAAATTCCTGAAATGCAGGATCAATCTTCGGGGACAAAAAGGCGATAAACAAGTTCAAATGGTAAATACCCAAGGCGTAGGCTATAATGTACCATCCCTGAAAGGATAAATGTGAGAAAAGAGTAATGGAAATAATAGTATAATATCCAAAATAACAATTAAGGAAATAAAAAACAATCTTAGAAAATAAGACTTTCTTTTGAATGTTTCAAACATGTGAAGTTTCTAGAGGCAGTACCAAATTTTTAACGTGTTTCACGTTAATCCATAAAAATAAATTAGCTGAATTATGACTAATTAGCTAAATTTGATAGTTTAAATAACTAACTATCAAATTTAATTAATAACAAATTTAACTGATATGATAACTCGTTAGTTAAATTTAAAATTGATAAGTATAACTGATTAGTTAAATTTGACAATGCTTACCATTCATTAAAGCTCACATACTAACGATCTATTGACTCCCAAAGATAACTACTAGAAGCTACATCTCCTTAGGTACCACGGGCCTACATGGTACCTTTGGTTCTGAACAGGTGTGTTTCAATACTTCCCGCAATTTTTTATCTGTTTTATTTATCAGTATAATTCTCTTATAACTAATTCTTCTAAGGGATAGCTATTTCCTCCTGTTATGGTATGGCTAATAAAATAGCCTGTTCAATTAAATCAAAGTTACTTTGTTCAAACCTCTTTCCCATGTAACATTTTTTACGTTTAAGTTTCAAATTTGCACATAAAATAGACACACAGTAACATAAAAACATAAATTCTTGTCGGTTCATTGCATAGCCGTGATTTTTGTTTTAGAACTTTCTTTTTATCACCGAATTATAATTTTGTTTTTGTGTTTCTTTTTTTTTAATTTGTGCGGTTTTTTTTAGAATTTTACATAGTTGGTACAAATTAGAACTATGTATGAAAAATATTCTTACTTGAAGCCATACTATTCTGCACATGAAGATCAAGGCTAAAACTGCAGCAGAAATCCATCTAAACACTGCATATGGTGTAGTTGCATCTAAGTACCTTTGGTAGTCCTAAAAAAGGAATAAAAATCTTGAAAATAGTAAAAGAATAAATACAAGTTTGAAGACCACATGCAAACAGAGAAAGGACAGAGCAAATACTGAAGGAAAGTCGTTAAAAATTTAAATTTAATTGAGTTGGAAAATGTACAAGAATTAGTTTTAGAGTATACACAATATTTAGAAGTGGAGAAGTTTGAAAAAGAAACGCAAGAATCTAGTGGTTTCACTGAACTAATATGAATCATAAAAAAATCTGTTTGTCCTTGCCTGAGGTAGCATAGGAAAGGTTCTCCTGTAAAAATTCTCCTATAGAGAATTTCTGCTGCGGAGAATTTATCAAGCAAAAAATTCCTTCCCACAAAAAAAAAAAAATAATTCCAATTGCACGGAAAATTTCCCCATGACAATTCCTTGGCCACATCACGCATAAATTGAGTCACCAAAGAGAAATTAATACAAATAAAAGGAATGTCCTTTATGAATACTGGCAAATTCCCTCCATTCGAAATTTCACCCGAAAAGTTTAGTCCCAGAAACTGCTCTCTCCATGTAGAAATTACACCTCCCCCCACCCCGAAAAAGGTATGTATGATATCCAATAATAAATACTATACCTAAGCAATATTCGCTTACATACATTGCTTTCAGTTCGCTTAGTGCTGTTGGATGATAGTTTAAAATTCCTCAAGCAGACCACTCAAGCAGTTTCGAAAGCAGCAGCAAATTTGTGACTCCTGAAAAGAACCGTCAGTTGTCGACCCTCCACAGTTTTTCTGGAACTATACAAAGCTCTGGTCAGGCCAATCCTGGATTTCGGAACATGTCTTGCTGGTCGTTTCTGCAAGAGCGACATCCAGCTCATTGAAGGTGTCCAAAGGAGAGCCACCGAATGCATCAACGGTCTATGCAGCCAGCCCTTCCGCAAAAGATTATAATCTGCTAACCTTCCAACACTCATTTTTCGGCGCTGGCGTAACGACATGATGCACACCTACAGGTATCTCCAACAAGCAGATCAGAAGCTGTTCATCTTCTCTCCCCACCAAAGACAAACACAAGAGCTTTCCAAAGCGGCAGTGCCAACTCAAAATTGCTGGAGAATGTTTCTTGAACCATACCAACCATGTGATCACTGTTACTGAGTGGGCTTAAATTGCATCAATCCAGCACTCTCTAGTATCGATGGTTTATCGCTTCACCTTAACACAGCGACCGGATCTATCGCCATCATCAACTACGGAGCATCACAGTTCTTGCAACCAATTCGGTCCGAAGTACGAAATAAGGTAATTAAGGTATTGTTATCAAAATTATATTTTTTTTACAGTTTCTGTTACTTTTTGGCCGAATCGCTCCTTACATACAGTTCATTACCACGAACTATTTGATAATCTTAATTGATGTATCAAAGCTAAAGTCTGTAAAGAGGAGAACTCTAATTGCTTTGTGTTTCTTGAAATAAACTATCTAATTATGCTACAAGAAATCAAGGGGACTGCTGCAAGTGAGAGAGTAAGCTCTTCTAAAAATCCTGAGAAATTTCTGGTGGGCCAAGGCACCCTATGTCTTATCCTTAAATAAGTCACTGCTTATTCTGTCCTTAAGCTCTTATTCCCATTTTCTGGTTAGAAATCATATAGACTTTTAAAAAGTTACTAAGCCCGTTAAGTAACTTAGGCACACTGAAACCAACAAATCACTGCAAAACGTCAGGTTAAATTTAGACAGACCGGTGGCACATGGTTGATAAATCGGCGCGTTATACGGGGTCTTCTTAAAACGAACTGAAAGTATTTCATATATGAGGTCGGTTGTCCCCCTCCTCAATCTCTCGCTCTTCACGCTAAAGTTTTACATTACTCTTTAAAAAACCTTTTTATTCTAATGAAATAGCACTTGCGTTTCAGGAGTCGTTCTTAAGGAATTGAGACAAACAATTGAACTTTAGCATAAAAGAGCAAGGCATTGAGGAAGGGACAACCCTTCTCATATACAGAATAATTTGTATTCGTTTAAGTTTTAACGCTGCTCATTACTTTCAGTCGAATAAACTTTATGTTTAATTTCTGATCGTTTTAGAAATAATGCCGGGATATTCAGCTTCCCTCCCCCCGCAGAAATTTCCTCCATTTAAAGTTCCTCCCATGCAAAACATCTCCCCCCAGAAAAGTCTCACGGACAATTCCATCCTCGCTGAGAATTCCCCCCCCCCAGATAATTTCTGCAAACGATTTAACCCGAAAAATTCTCCTTCGCATATTTTCTCCATCTTACAAGGAAATTTTCCCAGAAACTCCTCTCCACTCCTGTGGAAAATTCCCGATGGAGAATTTGTCCCAAGGAAAATACCTCCATGGAGAATTTTCCCCGCGAAAAAGTCCTCCAAATAATTACCACCTTGCCGAAAATTCCCCCCAGAAAATCTCCTCATGTAAAATTGAGTAGATAAAACAAAAGCAAGACAAACAAAAAGAATTGAAAGTTCTGGCAAATTCCCCAGTGTAAAATTTCCCCTGTAAAGTGCCATCCCCACACAAAATCAAAACTTCTCAAAATATGCCTGTGCCTTTCCCAGTAACAAATAATATACATAAACAATGGGTAAATGTCATAACTTACAGCCCTTCTCCAGGGACTGTGGGAGGCCGTGTTATCCAGCATAGTTATTGGACCTTTCAACTATGTTGTGCAACATGGTTATCTCAAATTTTTCATCAAATGAATTTTTGGGGAAATCGGGCATGGGAGAGTAACTATTTGCCCTCCAATCTTTTGGTCACTTAAAAAGGGCACTAGAAATTTCAATACCCGTTCAAATAAGCCGTCTTCCAATATTCTAGGACCATCAGTTCGACGCGATCACCCGGGGAAAAAGAACTAAACATTCATTAACAATCTTTCTTCTAGAAAAAAATGCAAAATTCCACATTTTCAAGATGGGAGCTTGAAATCTTTACCAAAGGGTTATTTAAATATGCAAGATCTGACGGTGTATTTTTGATTAAGGTTGTTGGCTTTTTTGGGTGTTTCCTACTTTTTTCGAAAATCATGCAAGATTTCTCAGGCTTGAAGCTTTTGATGGGCAACACTAAACTTAATGAATATTTGAAATCAAAATAAAAACCTAATTCTTTTTATGTACAAATTGATATGAAAATTCCGTTCTTTAAAGTTTTTTTTTACTATTGAGTCAAGTAACTCCTTGCTTATAGTTCGTAGCCACAAACTGTCTGAAACTTAAAAGCCAAATAATAGAACCCGTCACACATTAATGCAATCTAAAGAAATTCAAGGAAAATTCGCAATGAAAATCCCCCCGCCCTTCTGCGTAATTAACAAGGTATTTGATAACGAATTAAGTCCCCCTGTGCATTAATAACCTTTTAATTTTTAAATTTAAATTATTTGAAAATTTTCCACCCAACAGAAAACTCCTCCTCCATGGAGGGGTTTATGTTTATAAATTGAAAAACACAACAATGCACTGAATCTATAACCATGAACATCGATTATTTCCAAATGTCATGCTATCCACAAAGGAGTTATTCCGACACTAAAGAAAGCTATCCTTTGCCCTATATTCACATAAATTACCTAATTAATTTATTTGTATTACATATACAAAGAGTCAGAAAAAGATAATGAAATAGTTTGCAATATGGAAATCCCCCAGCCAGGAAAAATTTTTTCCATGTGTAAAATAATAATAGTATTTTAAAATTGTAATCTTTGAAAAATTAGGTTAAATGCCAAATTAACAACATTGTTCAATGCCAAATTCAGAGAATTTACTGACAAAGAAACTTCAAAATTTCAGAAGTGTGTTATATGACATAATTCTTAATCAACTTACCCTTTATGGTAAAATATCTATAAAATGTGAATAATATAACCAGAAGAAACTATCAAGTATTTATGTTGAGGGGTCTGTACTTTCAGTCAGCACAAAAAGTATTAAGAGGGCCTTAAGGGGGGGGGGGGGGTAACTAAAGCTGAAACCTTCACAAGAGTGTTTTCAACAGCTTCCTACAGTTTCTTAGTGATCACATGAGCAGTGCAGTAACACATACAGGACAGATAGACATACATATAGACCATTGTGGTCTATTGAGTCTTCTAAAGAATAGCAACAACCACCAAAGACGAAAACCACCTTCCTTATTCAGTGCCATAGGAAAAGGTTCCAAGGAAACATGTTAACGTTTTGTGAATAAAAATGTGAATGAAACAAACTGACAAACAACATGTAAAACAAACAAAAACTCATCTTTCCTGAGATTTTTTTTTCTTTTTTAAATCCTCAATATCTATCTTGACATCTCGATTGAGACATACGAACAAGACCATTCAACCTGCCCTCTCTAGTCTGATTTCGAAGGTATGTTTTCAGCTGCTTAAGGGTGCTAAATGAACACTCTGCAGAGTTGTGGTAACACTGACAGTGGAGAATACAATCAAAAGAGAATGCACAAAAGCAGTTGTCACACACACCAAGAGTTTAAGGTACTTTATTGTGTAGGTTAGACTCGCCAACAGACCTCCGTTTGGTTTGTCAGACAGTCAGGTCAGCAAAGAGACTAGTCTCAGAGAAAAAAAGAACTGCATAGTTTTGCAGCTTTGTCAAAACCTTGGCTAATACAGCATCAACAATAAAACGAGGGATATGAATTTGGATTTGAAATGCTGTAGCTTGATGGTTAAGAAACCTCATATCGAGTTCTTCACATAAATGCTCAATGTATGGGGCAAAGACGAAAGTCCATGTAAAAAAGAGATGTATATGAAGAGGGGAATGCAATATGATGATGTCTTGTTGTTGATGCAGGTATCCCTACATTATCAGCTGTCTGGACTGCTTGTCCATAAATAGAAGGATAATCTGCTAGCTCTTCTAATGCAGACTTGAATATATCGACATGTTTACAGCAGGCAAGTAGAGCAAATATTTCCTTCCATGAAAAATGGAAGTTGAAAGCAGAATTGAACTTATTTTTCAACAAGACTCAGAAAGAAAATAAAGCTAAACTCTGTTATAGCTGCTACTAAGTAGTTGGCTTTTGCTAATCCACACAATATTAGAACAGAGTCCAGTCTGGGGGCCTTCACAAAGTAAGGTTCCAACATTGTGAAGCACAATGCATGCAAAAGGCAAGTGGATACTACTTTCATATTTCTGCTTGAGTGCCCTTGTAAAAAACAAGATATATTACTACCCCCAACAAAGCCAATTATAACTAAATTTTTTATGTCTAGTCCAAACTCCAAGCACAGTCTAATAATCTGCTTAGCAAGACCTACGCCAGTCAAGTCATTTGCACTGTCAAAGCACTAAAACTTCTTTTCTATTTGATGATTTTCATAGAAATGGATGACATTTGTCCTTCCCTCTTGATTTTTCAAACTCCGTGGTCAATTGGAATGCTATTTGTTTCTTGTATTTTAATAAAATCACAGATTTTTGTACTGCAGTAATAGAATAATGTCTTTCATTGTGATACTTGAAGTCAGTAAGCGCATCTTTAAGGCCAGTATACAGTTTCAAATAGCGGCATCCAAGCATCTGATGTGAGCCTTCACTGGTCTCAGATTTGGCAAATAGAAAGCAGTGTTAACAGAATGCTCTGTTTTTGAAGGACTGAACACCAACTATGAATACTCTGGGAACCAACTACTTTGAAAATAATGATGTTTTGTCACCATACCCTTGGCATTCTGTTTAACTACTTCAGAAAATTCATAGTCCTTTTCTAGTTTCCAGTGCCTACATATTCAGTGCAGCTTTTGAGCATCACAAATCTGGTCATGGTTTTTGAAGGACTCCAGAGCAATGTCAAGTAAGATGAATATGTTGCAGTGAGTGAGGCATCTTCTGGCTGTTGGTCTGTTTCATGAAAGGGATTATTAATGCTTTGGCTTAGAATTTATTCTAATATCTTATGCAATTTAACTTAAAAAGTTAGTTTAGTTCTCAAATTTATGAACTAAAGCATTTAAATCTTTCTTAGAGATTAAAACACAAAATAGAGCACTAGTTACATTTTTTGAATTAAAAAGGCCACAAGCCTTCCTTCTAAGTCCTCTTTTCTTTTTGCTAATTTGACTGTTTCTTAAAACAAGCGTTCTGACACCTTTTCTTCAGGCAAAAAATTATCTAATTTATATCCTTGAGTTTTATTGAAATTCAGCCCTAAATGTATTTAATATCCTTTATTTTGAGAATGGGTTTTCAGTTCTTGTAACCTTCACAACTGCATAATTGTAAGCCAAGTTTCATATTTCACTTGATTCTTATGCTAATTCCAAGAGGAGACAGGGCAACTGACCTCAGAGTCACTGTTCTCCTTTCTTTGCAGATTGTAGGAGAAAAGGCTTGGTTCAAAAAATGGGCAAGGCTCTGGAAGACAGGAGACAAAAAAGGAGCTATGGTCCAACAGTTTGTTTTGAGTGACTTGGCTCAACAGCAATCCTTCTCTCTCATCCAACAAGGATAAAAATCCAACAACAATTGTACAAGCTGTTTCTTTTTCAGTTTATGTTATAACATTAGAAAGTTGGCAGTTATAAAACACCCACAGTAACTCTAGTTCTTGTGTCCATCTTCATTTCATCCAGTGGCATAGTTACATCAAAATTCGGGGGGGGGGGGGCAAAGATGAAGCCAATTTCCCCAAATCAAGTGAAAATGACAGTGAAAAAGTAAAAATAGTCCATATAGCACCATAAGAGCAAAGATATACTGAAGGAAACTGACCTGTTTCTCTGGATGCTTGAATTATGCAGACTTATCTTAGTTTTGACAATTTTTTGCGGAAACTAAATTTCAGTTGAGGAGGCAAAATGAGGTTGGGGATGGGGGCGGCAAAATGAGGTCTGGAGGGGGCATCCCGTCTTTCCAAAGAAATTCAAACCCTTCTATTTTTATGTTTTAATTTGTGAAAAATAAACAGTTAGATAACCATTAAGCTAATTTTTAAAAATTACAATTTAATGTTTACAAAACATAATCACAATAACTACGAAATATACTTCCAGAGACTTTGATCAAAAGGATGGAATGACTGAAGGGTTGATAAATCTTGTCTAAGGACACAAGCGAAATTTTTAAAGTGTTGGATCTAGACAGATCTATAAAGGGAAAAGACAATTTGCAGATAGGAAAGATTTTACTTCTTTGCAGTGCTCCCAATATATTATTGAACAATATGACAAAATATCAAGGGGATGGTTGACAGCAAGAAATTAAACTCTAAAAAAATTCTTTAGGGATTTCAGGGGGGTAGGCCCTAGAGCCCCACCCTCCAAATACAGCACTGGTCATTTCCACATCCACAAAATCACACATGCCCTTAACCTCTCAGATCTAAAAGATCTAGTGGAAAAGAAACAATGAATAAAATTCAACGTAATATACCATGGTTTCTTTCTTTGTAGATGATTGTGTTTGTTTCAAAGAATTTTCACCTTCTCAGTCATTTGGCTAATATTTAGGCTAATGTTCATTAAGAGCATTGTTTTTGTTAGTTGTGGATATTGATGAGTGGCTTGCTTATGGAGTTGAATTTCTTTGATTTTAGTCATTTCGTTTGTTTTTATTCTGTATTTAAGTTTTTTCTATTATTTTAATTTTCATTTTATTTTGTTTCAGATCCTCATCTCTCACATTACTAGGATATCAATAATTATATTTGGAAAGAATGTTGACAGGTAACCAAATAGAACAAAATAGTACACATAGTACAACAGTTACTACAAAGTTATACATATTGAAAAAAAAAACAACTGAAAACTGTCAATAGAAGAGAAGGAATAATGAACTGATAAATAGAAGCTTGCTGTATATTATAAAGTATGAAAGTTATTATCATAGTTTTCTTGTACTTTTGCATGCAGAATATGGATATATCTGAACCTAATCATAAGTGGGATACAATTGTCATTGTAGGGTAAAATACTGAAAATAGAGACAGTTAAATGCCACTTCAACAGTTAAATCACTGTAAAACCTTCATTGTACAAACTAGATAGTGAAAGATAGAAATGGGGTCACAATTAGTGATAAGGAAAAAGTTAAAGAAAGATGGGTGGAACATTTTGAGAATGTGCTAAACCGAGATACAGTTGCAGGAAAAGATATAGATAAAAATGAAAAAGTTTGTGATACCTTGGATGTGAAGGAAGATTTGTTTAGTGAGGAAGAATTAGCGACAGTGCTAGAAGGATTAAAAAATAATAAGGCCCCAGGTGCTGATAGTATGATTAATGAGTTCCTTAAATATGGTGGCTCTGAGGTTAGGAATAAGCTACTGAAGATTATGAACATGATTTTTGAAAAAGGGGAAGTACCCAATGATTTTAGGAAAACCTTAATTAAACCACTGTATAAGAAAGGTGACAAGAGTGAATGTCGAAATTATCGAGGCATTAGTCTGGTCTCTGTAGGTAGCAAATTACTGAGTAATATGATACTTTTTAGACTGAGACATGCTGTAGACAAAGTTTTAAGGGAAGAACAATGCGGTTTTAGAAAAGGTAGAGGATGTGTCGACCATGTTTTCACTCTTAGGTTAATAATTGAGAAGTCCCTTCGTTGTCAAACACCTTTGGTCCTTAGTTTTATCGATTATGAGCAAGCTTTCGATTCTGTTGATAGAACAGCGTTAACAAAGGTCTTATCGTTATATGGTATACCAGAAAAATACATTAAAGTGATTTGCGCTATGTACGAGAATAATACTGCTGCGGTTAAGGTAGGAAATGAGGTTAGCAACTGGTTTTGTATTAAATCAGGAGTTAAGCAGGGTTGTGTTCTATCCCCCTTTATATGGATCATTTTGATGGACTTCGTCTTAAGGAGCACAGGAAAGGCAATTGGAGACCATGGAATCAAATGGGGAGGAAGAACGCTCCTGGACTTAGATTATGCTGATGATTTAAGCATATTAGATGAAAGTGTGAGCAAAATGAATGAATTTTTAGAGGTTTTACGAGTTCAGGGTGCTAAAATAGGCTTGAAAATTAATGTTAAGAAGACTAAGTCACTAAGGTTAGGAATAAGTGAAGATGAGCAGGTGACCTTAGGTAACGAAAAGATTGATCAGGTTGGGAGCTTCAGTTACCTTGGTAGTATTATTAGTAAAGATGGTGGGAGCAGTGAAGATGTTAAAAGTAGAATAGCTAAAGCTCAGGGTGTTTTTTCACAGTTAAAAAAAGTTTGGAAGAATAGAAAGATAAGCCTACAAACCAAGATTAGAATATTGGAAGCTACAGTGATGACAGTGGTCAAATATGGCTCTGAAGCATGGACACTCCGAAAAGCAGATGAAAATTTACTAGATGTTTTCCAGAGAAATTGCCTACGGATTGTTCTGGGTACCCGGCTGACTGACCGTATTTCAAACAGTAGGTTGTACGAAAAGTGTGGTTCAATCCCGCTTTCTGGGGCTATAATGAAAGAAAGGTTGAGATGGCTAGGCCACGTTCTACGGATGAAGGATGACAGATTACCGAAGATTGTCCTTTTTGGCCAACCGTCTGGGGCTACACGGAAAGCAGGTCGTCCTTGTCTGGGTTGGGAGGATGTCATAAATAAGGATTTAAAGGAAATGGGAACTTCCTGGGAGGGTGTAAAGAGGGAGGCTTTAAATAGATTAGGTTGGAGGAGGAGCGTGCGTAGCTGTGTTGGCCTCAGGCGGCTTGGTGCTGCAGTGAGTTATTAGTAGTAGTAGTAGTAGTAACCCACTCAATAGTAACTGAAACTCTTAAAAAAAAAACTCCAGAATTTTTATACCAATTGATACATTAAAAGAATTAGATTTTTATGCTGAATTCAATTATAAAAGTTTCATCAAGTTTAGTCTAACCCATCAAAAGTTACAAGCCTGAGAATATTTGCTTTATTTTCCAAAAAAGGGGAACACCACCTAAAAGTCATAGAATTTTAATGAAAATCACACCATCAGATTCAGTATATCAGAGAACCCTACTGTAGAGGTTTCAAGCTCTTGTCTGCAAAAATATAGAATTTCATATTTTTTGCTAGAATAAAAGTCATGGATGCATGTTTTTTTTTTTTGACCCAGTGGTCCTAGAATATAGCAAGAGGGCTCATTTAAACAGAAATTAAAAGTTCTAGTGCCCTTTTTAAGTGACCAAAAAATTAGAGGGCAACTAGGGGCCCCACACATACTCATTTTTTTTCTTAAGCCAGCCAATCAAAATTTTGAGATAGCCATTTTGCTCAGCATAGTCAAAAAATCTAATAACTATGTCTTTAGATGTAAAATGACCGCCCAGAGTCCCCAGGAGAAGGGCTGCCAGTTGTGAACTTTGCTTATTGTTAACATATAGTTTTTGCTATTGGAAACTATACAACCATTTTTGGGGGGAGGGGTGTGCTTGGGGTGGATTTCTAGGGGGAGAATCTTCCCTGGGGAGGGAAATTTCTGGGGTGTTAATGTTCCAGAGGAAAGGTTACACTGGGGGGTTGTGACTGAACTATTATACAATATTGTTTAATTCTCTTACATTCTCTCTGCCAAATTTCTTATGTGGAGATGTTCTGGGGGAATTATCGACTGGCCTTTTTCTGCCTGTTTTGTTTTCTGGGAAATAACTCCATGAAAGAGGGCATTTCTAGAGTGACCAAGAAACCAATTAGAGATTAAAGTCTTATTTAAATGAAATAATGCTGAGGACAATTTTTCAGGGTGAATTGTCCACAAGCAATTTTACAGGGAGGAGGGATTCTCAGCAAGGATGGAACTGTTTAGAGGGAATTTAATAGGGGGGGTGCAATTATGTTGGATGAAATTTCCACAAATGAGTTTTCTGTGAGGAAGAGGGGTACATTTCATAAAGGTTGAGCCAGATTTACTGGCGCTATTTGAAAAACGAACAGAAACTATGCCATATAGGAAGGGTCCCCCCCCCCAATACCTTACTCTTTATTCTAAGGTTTGACTGTTTACTAAAATGAAAACACAGGGACTGTTTCATTAGAATAGGAAACTTTTTTAAACTGCTAGCAGCTTTAGTGTCAAGAGCAAGGTATTGACGAGAGGGCAACCGTTTATATCCGGTGTGAATCTGCCAAAATTAACAGGCAAATTTTGTTTCAATTTTTCATGTACAGTAAGCCAATTTTGAAACTGCATTAGTTGAAAAATGTTCAGAAATTAAATTTTAAGAAGTTTTTTTTTTAACTGAAAGTAAGGAACAACATTAAACTTAAAACAAACAGAAATTATTCTGTATATGGAAAGGGGCTGTTCCATCCTCAATGCAATGCTATTTATGCTGAATTTTTTATTGTTTTAAAAAGTAGAGTTGTGACAAAGAGCCAAACTTTAGCATAAGGAGCAAGGCATTGAGGAAGGGAGAGACCCTTTCATATACAGAATAATTTCTGTTTGTTCTAAGTTTTCATGTTGCTTCTTACTTTCAGTTAAAAAAAAACTTGTTTTTTCATCAAAAAGAAACAGTTGTTTAATTGTATATATTATTAATTTTGACTTGTCAACAATTATTGTTGTTAATTGTATATATTATAATTTTGCAAATGTCAATTTGGATTTGTTGATGGATTTTTGTGTGTGCATGAAATAGTGTTCCAATATACAGAAAGACTGTAGAATTGAGAGAAATACAGAAAGAAGTAAATTGTCTAATACAGCATTGGATTTATTTAAATTTTCCTAATAAGCATAAAATCAGCTTGAATATTTTGACCATATACAACACAAACAATTTTAAATGAACAGATAGTACATAGAGGAGCCTAATCATGGAAACACACTTTAAGCTTGAGCCTAAACTTGGATATGCTGCCTAACCCTGGACACAGGATCTTAAAATTTAGAGCAAAGTATCTAAATTATAGATTAACTCTAGCATGGATACATTCAATCTAGGGAGATTGTTGTGAAGCAAAATAAATGTATTTATGTATGCTGGGATATAAGGTTAATTTTTGTTTAAGTTTAACTGTAAAAGAAAAGTTTTTCCTACTTGGTACTCAGCCAACCCTAACTAACCCAGTTCCAACCATCAGTCAGCCCTAGCTATCTACATCATACTGTCCATACTTATAAATCCCTCTATATGAATCAATAATTTTAATTAAAATATTTGTCCAAGATCAGGTGTTCAAGTATTTGGGGTATTACCCAAGCAATCTTTTTATTTAGTGGTGCAACTCTTTTACTATTGTGTTGTTTCTTCCTCATGAATAGTTGTCATACAGGATTTCTGGCAACAGTCTATATTATTGGCTCCAAAGAAGGATACATATTAACAAAATAAAGATAGTACAATTAACAGTGCATTTTTCAAATGTCAAATTTGTATCTGATCCCTCTCCCCAATAGTCCCAGATATAACCCTTGATAATATATCTTTTCATTGTTTTTGATCTTGTGATACATGATATAATGGGTAGCTAAATTCCTGACCACTAAAATTAGGCACATGTCATTGCAACAAAATTGAGTGATAACTATGCTATATAAAAATGATTTAGATATACTAATAACAATAGAAGGAAATGTGATAATCTTATTAATGAAAATATGCTGCAGATTACTAAGTAAGAATTACATTGCTTCCTTTTAGTTTTCTATATATCCTATGGCTATATCTACTGTCATTGGGGAGGGGAGAGGGTCAGCAGTGTATTGGCTTTCACTGGAGAAGAGCATCTCTTCTGGGGGGGAAACACTGTCGAAAGACGAGTACCATTACATTACTTAAATTATGTTTTTTGTGTTATTTATAATAGCACTAATGATAATATACAGCCCTCCCGTAATAGTTTAAGATATAGATGTAGCATATATAGAAAAATAAAGATCCTAGAAACAAAGTTTTACTTTAGAATATGCAGCAATTTTCAAATAATTACATTTTCATCTTTCTTTCCTTTGTCATGCATGATTTTATATCATTTTTAAGTAATGAAATTATTAGATGTAAATACTAGGCTACCCAATAATTTATTATGGTACAATTCTTTTCTTCATCCCTTAAGCTGTGTTTATCAAAATCTGAAAATCAAAGCAGTTTAATACAGCAAGATAACACTCATCATATATGCCTTAAATCTGCCAACAATAATAGCCAACCTCAGAATGTTCACTGCTAAATTGAGGTACTTATTTATTTTTTACTGTTTAGAGTATTTAACAGATAAAATGTGCTTGTTAACCATAATGAAGGAGCAGCGCATTGTAAAAAAATCTTAATTTGATATTTGGAAATACCATAAAATAATGAATCTTTAGACACTACTTTTTTATATTAAATTTCTTTCAGTAGAGCAAGCAATCTAGAATGTTACCATTTTTTTTTTAATGTCTGTTTATACTGAATATTCCTATGTTGGTTGTTTTTATCAGTAAATTTAAGGTATAGATAGTAAATACAACTTTTCTGTAATGTTGTGTTGTGATTTTAAAACTTAAGAAAATGCAGCTTAGTTATGCTTCCAAATTTTGTTTAAAGCCCTTAAATAGATCCTAGAGTGTCATTTAATTTTTTGTCACTTATTAAACAAAAGTAATGACATTGAAAGTGATACCATACCCTTGTATTCCTGAACTTTATCCTCCTTACTATTATAATAGTTGTTACCCTGAGAAAGCACAATACTCCCATTGATGGTCATATAGGTTGTCCTAAAAAGTACATTATAGCTTATAATCTTTTTAAGTATGATTTTTTCAATTAAAAAAAATTGTTGTGCTGAATTGAACTCCTGAGTCTTGTGAGAACAAGTCTTATTAATAAGGCTCTTAAATTAGGTCTGTGAGTAAAATAATTTTTATGTTTGGAAAGACAATGATAAAATCTTTGAGGAGTGTATTCATCTTGTGCTAATATGAATAATGGAATTCTTTTTAAATTTATTGTAGCAGACAATTTTATAAAGAAAATATTTAGTGGTTGATCTCTTCTGGGGGATTAAATAAAAAAAATAAGTTTTTTTAAATGAAAGTAAGGAGCGACATTAAAACTTAAAACGAACAGAAATTACTCCGTATATGAAAGGGGCTTTTCCTCCTCGATACCCCGCTCCTTACGCTAAAGTTTTTTAATGTTTTGAAAAGTAGAGTTGCGAGAAAGAATCAAACTTTAGCGCAAGGAGCGGGGTGTCGAGGAGGAAAAGCCCCTTTCATATACGGAGTAATTTCTGTTTGTTTTAAGTTTTAATGTCGCTCCTTACTTTCATTTAAAAAAACTTATTTTTTTTATTTAATTTCTGAAAGTTTTTGAATTAATGCATGTCTGATTTTGGCTCCCCGTACATAAATTACTAAAATGAAATTTGCATATTAATTCTTTTTTTGGCTAAATGGCTTTCTCTTAGTTTTGATCAGACGATTTTGAGAAATAAGGGATGGGGAAGGAGGTCTAGTTGCCCTCCAATTTTTCGGTTACTCAAAAAGGCAACTAGATCTTTTAATTTTTAACGAACGTTTTTATTAGTAAAAAAAAACGTAACTTAAGAATTAACTTACGTAACAAACGTACATAACTTACGTTATGTTTTATCCCAATTCTTTAAGAATGACCCCTGAATCAGAAAGGCTGTAGAATAAATAGTTGAAATTATTTAAAAATTTTTTAGCATAAAGAGCAAAGTATTTATCTCCTCCTAAATACCTCGCTTGTTATGCTAAAGTATTTTTAGAACCCTTCATATGCTTAATAATCTCTGTTCGTTTTAAGTTTTAATGCTTCTCCTTACTTTCAATTGAAAAAACTTTTTCATGTTTATATTTTCATTGTTTTTTTTTTTTATAGTAATGCTAGAAAGTCCTGCGCCCTTTTCATTGAATTTCTCTTCCCCCATGAAATACTCCTCTAAGGAAAGATCCTCCCATATAGCCCCCTCCCCTGAACCCCACACCCAAACCAAAAAAATCCCCCTGATAACGTCGGTACACTTCCCAGTAACCATTACTGTATGTAAACATTGGTCAAAGTTTGTAACTTGCAGCCCCTCCCCCAGGGACTGTGGGGGGTAAGTCATCCCCAAAGACATAGTTATTATTGTTTTCGACTATGCGGAACAAAATGGCTATCTAAAAATTTTGATTTGTTGACTTTGGGAAAAAAATGAGCATGGGAGGGGGCCTAGGTGCCCTCCAATTTTTTTGGTCACTTAAAAAGGGCACTAGAACTTTTCATTTCCGTTAGAATGAGCCCTCTTGCAACACTCTAGGACCACTTGGTCAATACGATGACCCCTGGGAAAAAAAAAAAAAAACAAAAAAAAAAACAAATAAACACGCACCCATGATTTGTCTTCTGGCAAAAAATACAAAATTCCACATTTTTGTAGATTGGACCTTGGAATTTTTCTATAGGGTTCTCTAATATGCTGAATGCGATGGTGTAATTTTCGTTAAGATCCTATGACTTTTAGGGGGTGTTACCCCCTATTTTCCAAAATAAGGCAAATTTTCTCAGGCTTGTAACTTTTGATGACAAAGACTAAATTTGATGAAATTTATATATTTAAAATCAGCATAAAAATCTGATTCTTTTGATATATCTTTTAGTATCGAAATTCCGTTTTTTAGAGTTTCGTTTACTATTGAGCCGGGTTGCTCCTTACTACAGTTCGTTACCACGAACTGTTTGAAAACACTATAAAAAAACAAACATAGCCCAGTACTGCTAGGAATCATATTTTAAGCTCTTGAAAAGTATGATAAAATTCTAGTTTAGCTACTTTTTGCTATCTTGGAAAGGGGTTATGTTAGTGAAATAAAACTTATTTTAAAGTTTATATTCTCCAGTGTAAAATTTATAAGCAATTATAAATTTTACACTGACAATTATAAATTTACAGACGTAAAGCAATTTAAAGGATGACCTTTAAAAATATGTGTGTTATAAAAGTGAAACCTTGCAAAATAGATCTTCTGCTTAATTGAAGTACAACAAAATTGTTTTCAGCTTCATAACTTTGCTCAATCCCATTTTATAAGGTTTTAAAGATATACAAATACATTTCCTAAATTTTGAAAAAAAACATTGATATGGCTCAAAATTCTACTCAAATAACAGGAATTGCATTTTCAGAACTAAAGGTAGAGATAAAGCAAATAGTAACTGAGAATTAAGGTAAAATGTTGTTTTGTCAAAATTTCAATAGGTTGAAATAGACAAATTGCAGGGCCCTCTAGAGGGAGAAGGAGTGAAGGTGGGTACTTTAAAATACCTTCCCAGGACATACTTTAACCTGTAGACCCATCCCTGAAAGTTTCATTTTCCTAACCTAAACCATTTCCAAGATAGCAAGATGTCAATTAACTAGAATTTTACCAAAACTTGCTAAAAATTAAAGTTTTGTAAACAAAACTAGGCTGATCAAGGTTATAAAAATCAAACAAAAAGGAAACATAAATGCAAGAACTAGTGTCATTAGGCTAGGCCTATTCTAATTATTGTATAGAATTTACTTCAAAAGAGCTGCTTTTACCTGGTGATGCTATTAACTAACACAATGCATATATACTAAACATGGGCTAAAATAAGGACTAGGCTATAATGACACTAATCTTATCTTTTTAACATGTTCCAATCAAAAGTCACTAACTTAGGCAGTTACCGGATTTTTAAACGTTCAAATAAGATTTAGTAGATGTGTTCTAAACTTCCTAATAATAATAACCTACCCTAATTATTGATAAGTTAGACTAGTTCCAGAAACCAATGGTAAACTAAGAAAATCAGTCACCTGTGACAGTTTATGAAAGAACAACGAAACTCCTGAACCTTGGGACTCGGAAGAAGAGTCCCCAATTTGATCAGATATCATTGTTCTACTTTCTTACTAAAAAACAAATAAATTTGAGGACAAAACTAATTAGAATGAAATGATTCTATTTCTTCAATAATAGTCTACAAATAGTACGATTAAAAATTCTTCAGCGTTTTCATTGTTTTTCTTAGAGCATTTTCGGTTTTTGGTGGAATGCGCTAGATTCGTAAGAATTTTCCAGTGTGACTATTTTTTTTTTCAATATGTTCTTAGAGAAGTTTCAAAATTTTGGAATTACGACAAATACTCCTTGTGTGGCCTCCTAGTGGCGTCCAGGTAGACTTTTCAAGAATGCCAAATCAGTACTGTGACTGACAACGGCACTGCAAGTTAAAGAGGAGCAACGTCTCTTGAGGCAATTATAGCTTAGAAAACGACAGAGCCTTTTCACTATATTTTTTACTTAACAAGTTTTTTTCATTTTGGTGAGCTTTTTTGGGCATCAAAATTTTTTTTAGCTAAGTTATTTATCATAGGCTGCTTCCTCGAAAATAGTTAAATATTTATAGGCATGGTAATATAACGAGTCTGAGGTAAAAGGCTTGAGATTGCCTGTGCACGATTTCTACTTTTCTTGATAAAAGAGCATAGCCAAACGTGGAAATCACGCCACTAACAAGATAGAACTATGATTTAACAAAGCTTTCATTCGTAATTGAGGTCCCGTTGTTTAGGATTCACCAAAACCTGTTGTTTGGATTTAATCTCGCTTTATTGCTTTTTCTAGATATTAGAAGATGTACTTGTCCCTGTCTTATACTCGCTAGTAGCATTGTCTTTACAGAGGACATACAATTTTGATGATTGAAATAATGTGAAAATTACAAATTGGAATATTAGAAAGTTATAAAACAGCTGCCTATCATATTGACATTTGACTGATGAATCCTGAGATTTTGAACTGCGCTTATTGGGAGTTTCGGCAACTTACATCCAAACAATAGAAAACACAAAACTATGTGATATAGAGATTATTGATTCATGCCGGAATGGTTAGGTGCATTAATGGGTATTAGGGCTTATAATGATCAACTAAATCCTTAAATCTTGCTGAGACTGCGAAGGTATTAGTCATAGAATGCTAGTTGCTCAATTTGGGACTAAAAAGTGCAAGATATCAGCCATAATAGATTATGCCCGCACAGAACCGACAAGCGTAGATTGTAGTTACTCAGATAATTTTTAATTATAACTTCAGAAAAAAAATAGACATGATCCCTAGCATAAAAATTGTTTTTTACTGTGGAATTTTCATTTTCATGCTGATACAAATAAGGAAAACAAGTTTCTAGCCTGGGTAAATTTGATGAACAAAAAGAAATTGCAATGATTATTGACTGTTACCAATTTATCACACGGTTTGTGGTAACAAACTGTAGTAAGGAGCGACCCGGCTCAATAGTAACCGAAACTCTAAAAAATTGAATTTTGATACCAATAGTTACATCAAAAGAATTACATTTTAATGCTGATTTTAAATATAAAAGTTTCATCAAGTTTAATCTTACCTATCGAAAGTTACGAGCCTGAGAAAATTTGCATAATTTTAGAAAATAGGGGGAAACACCCCTTAAACGTCATAGAGTCTTAACGAAAAATCACATCTTCAGATTCAGCGTATTAGAGAGCTCTTCTGTAGAAGTTTCAAGCTCCGATCTACAATAATGTGGAGTTTTGTATTTTTTGCCACAAGACTGATCACGAATGTGTGTTTATTTGTTTGTTTTTTTTGTTTTTTTTGTTTTTTTTTTCCCAGGTGTGATCATGTCGACCCTGTGGTCCTAGAATGTCACGAGACGGCTCATTCTAACGGAAATTAAAAGTTCTGGTGTCATTTTTAAGTGACCGAAAAATGGGAGGGCACCTAGGCCCCCTCCCACGCTCGTTGTTTTTACAAAGTCACGAAATCAAAATTCTAAGATAGTCATTTTGTTCAGCATATTCAAAAAACCAAAAAACTATGGCTTTTGGGACGACTTACTCCCCACTGTCCCCATGGGAGGGGCTGCAAGTTACCAACTTTCACCAGTGTTTACACATAGTAACAGATATTGGAAAGTGTACAGACACTTTCAGGGGGATTACTGTTTTACTGTTTACTGTTTTGGTGTTTTACTATTTTAAAAGTAGAGTTGAGAGAAAGAGTCAAACTTTAGCGTAAAGAGCAGGGCGTTGAAGAGGGAACAGCCCCTTTCATATACAAAGTAATTTCTGCTCGTTTTAATTTTTAATATTTCTCCTTACTTTCAGTTAAACAAGAGCTAAGAGCTCATATGGCACTTGTGACGAGGCGAGAAGAGCTAAGAGCCAAGAGATCATATGGTATGAGCTCTAGCAAAATTCTATGAATCAATAGATTGATTTAAAAAGGAAAATAAGAGGCTTAATGCC
>NC_088863.1:6574405-6610673 GCF_032884065.1 Artemia franciscana
AGGAGTGCCGTTATTGATGTTAAAAGTAAAGATCACCATCTAGTAGTGTCTAAGGTTAATTTAAAGCTGAAAATTCGGAAGGGTAACTCCCTCCCGGAAAGTTATGATGTTGGTAGACTTCAGGATGAAAATTTGAGAAAAAAATTCCAGGAACAGTTGAGTACTAAACTTGAGGGTTTAAAATTTGACAACGTGGAAGATGGGTGGAATAATTTCAGAAAAACAATTTCTGAAGTTGCTGATGGTGTCCTAGGGAAGAGTGCTAAGACTGCAACTAGGAATATTAGTGAAAAAGCTTTAGGTTTAATAGAGAGTAGAAGGGGTTTGTATAAGAATTATCTGAGTGATAGGCTGTATGAAAACAAAAGGAATGTAAAGAAAGTGGAGAAAGCATTAAAATATGAACTAAGGAGATGTGAAGTGGAGGCGATGGATAAAATTGCTGAGGATCTGGAAGATGCGGCTAGACGGCATAATAGTAAAATATTATACTGGCATGTTAATAAATTGAAAGGGAGTAGCCAATCCGGACTAGTCCCAGTTAAAGATAAAAATGGGGCCACAATTAGTGATAAGGAAAAAGTTAAAGAAAGATGGGTGGAACATTTTGAGAATGTGCTAAACAGAGATACAGTTGCAAGAAAAGATATAGATGAAAATGAAAAAGTTTGTGATACCTTGAATGTGAGAGGAAGATTTGTTTAGTGAGGAAGAATTAGCGACAGTACTAAAAGGATTAAAAAATAATAAGGCCCCAGGTGTTGATAGTATGATTAATGAGTTTCTTAAATATGGTGGCTCTGAGGTTAGGAATAAGCTACCGAAGATTATGAGCATGATTTTTGAAATAGGGGAAGTGCCCAATGATTTTAGGAAAACCTTAGTTAAACCACTTTATAAGAAAGGTGACAAGAGTGAGTGTCGTAATTATCGAGGCATTAGTCTAGTCTCTGTAGGTAGCAAATTACTGAGTAATATGATACTTTTTAGACTGAGACATGCTGTAGACAAAGTTTTAAGGGAAGAACAATGCGGTTTTAGAAAAGGTAGAGGATGTGTCGACCATGTTTTCACTCTTAGTTTAATAATTGAGAAGTCCCTTCGTTGTCAAACACCTTTGGTCCTTAGTTTTATCGATTATGAGCAAGCTTTCGATTATGTTGATAGAACAGCGTTAACAAAGGTCTTATCGTTATATGGTATACCAGAAAAATACATTAAAGTTATTTGCGCTATGTACGAGAATAATACTGCTGCGGTTAAGGTAGGAAATGAGGTTAGCAACTGGTTTTCTATTAAATCAGGAGTTAAGCAGGGTTGTGTTCTATCCCCCTTTATATGGATCATTTGGATGGACTTCGTCTTAAGGAGCACAGGAAAGGCAATTGGAGACCATGGAATCAAATGGGGAGGAAGAACGCTCCTGGACTTAGATTATGCTGATGATTTATGCATATTAGATGAAAGTGTGAGCCAAATGAATGAATTTTTAGAGGTTTTACGAGTTCAGGGTGCTAAAATAGGCTTGAAAATTAATGTTAAGAAGACTAAGTCACTAAGGCTAGGAATAAGTGAAGATGAACAGGTGACATTAGGTAACGAAAAGATTGATCAGGTTGGGAGCTTGAGTTACCTTGGTAGTATTATTAGTAAAGATGGTGGGAGCAGTGAAGATGTTAAAAGTAGAATAGCTAAAGCTCAGGGTGTTTTTTTCACAGTTAAAGAAAGTTTGGAAGAATAGAAAGATAAGTCTACATACAAAGATTAGAATACTGGAAGCTACATTGATGACAGTGGTCAAATAGGGCTCTGAAGCATGGGCACTCCGAAAAGCAGATGAAAATTTACTAGATGTTTTCCAGAAAAATTGCCTACGGATTGTTCTGGGTACCCGGCTGACTGACCGTATTTCAAACAGTAGGTTGTACGAAAAATGTGGTTCAATCCCGCTTTTTGGGGCTATAATGAAAGAAAGGTTGAGATGGCTAGGCCACGTTCTACGGATGAAGGATGACAGATTACCGAAGATTGTCCTTTTTGGCCAACCGTCTAGGGCTACACGGAAAGCAGGTCGTCCTTGTCTGGGTTGGGAGGATGTCATAAATAAAGATTTAAAGGAAATGGGAACTTCCTGGGAGGGTGTAAAGAGGGAGGCTTTAAATATACTAGGTTAGAGGAGGAGCGTGCGTGGCTGTGTTGGCCTCAGGCGGCTTTGTGCTGCAGTGAGTTATTAGTAGTAGTAGTAGTAGTAGTAGTAGTAGTAGTAGTAGTAGTAGTAGTAGTAGTAGTAGTAGTAGTTAAATTTAACTAGAGTTTTTGCGTGCTTTAAGACTAGAGCTTTAAAACTGATCAAAATCTGCACTGAAAAGAATTAATTAATCTATTCTGAATTTGTCAGTTCAGACTATATCGAGGCTTTGTTCACTAATGGACTCAGTCCAAAATGTAAGCTTATTCTGAAAAACTGCAATTCCGCAATTTATTTTAAAGAGATAGAAAATGTATTAATACATCTTAAAGTTAGTATTTTTCCTGATTTTACACCTTAAATTATACAAATTAAAAAAGTAGCTTCCCTTTCTGAAAACGGACTAAAATCCAACTGTGGTATCTGTTTAAAACTCAAATTGTTGTCTGATTAATCTTTTGTTTTTGCACAAAGATTCAGCTGGCCGGTTGACAGCCTTGTTAATTGTTGTTGTGAACTTGTTTAGAAATAAAAATTCCTAGATTTCACTTGATTTTGTCACAAAGACCAGATCGACCACTTTCGTATTGGTAAGAAGTGGCAGACGTCGTTATGTGATGTGCGTGCGTTTATGTGATGACTTCTTCTCTGACCGTGCCTAATGGCTGCAAAAGTCAGAGTATAGTTGTCTGCCCTAAGAAAGGCGAGGGCAGCTAGGCAGTGGCCCTATGATTGCGAGAAACTGAGTTACTTAGAAATTCGGTCACAGTTTGTGTTAAAACTGACCAACAGATTTGAAACCCTGGGTCTGCTGCTAGATGAAAGTCCAGATACAGCTTAGACTGATATCAGAAAAGCCTACTATAATACTGCCTACGAAACGCTTGGTATAAAAAGGTCGCCAAAGGATGAATGAATCTCCATCGAATCGTGGGATGTGATCAAGAAGAGGGCTGACAAAAAGAAATCTCTTCTCAGCACTCCTTCCTCTGGTGCGAGACACCCTGTTGGATTAGAGTATGCTATGCTTGGTAAGGCTATAAAGAATAGCGTCCGTGCTAATAAACGCTTTAGTCTTGAACAGAAAGCTCAGAAGGCTGAAGAAGCTACTAGACTGGGAGACTTCCGGTCAGTGTGTCACAACACCAATGAGATAGTTGTAAAACGTTCAAATGACAGATGGAACCGTCGAAGAAGAATTTGGACGACTTCTTACTGACCCTGATAAAGTAAACGAAGCCTGGGTGACGCATATCAAAAATTTGTTAAATAGACCACTACCTGCGTGAAATCCAGATATAGAACACACGCCATTTCTAAATCTAGCCGTTGATATTAAAGAACCCTCAAGTGGGGAGATATCAAAGACAGCTAAGAAGCTGACGTCTGGAAAGTCCCCTTGGAAAGACCGAATTGCTGAAATAATTAAACGCTCATTAGCTGCATGTATAACTATATAGATCACGTGTTCTCTATAATTTGGAGAACAGAAGAAATTCCTAAGGATTGGACAAAAAGTACTCTCGTCATAATATTAAAAAAAGGCGTCACTTCAGAGTGCTAAAACTGGACAGGTATCAGCCTTGTATCCATACCTAGCAAACTATTGGTGACTATACTTATTTACAAAATTCAACCAATGTTGAACGAACATCTCAAAGAGGAGCAACATGGATTTCGGACAAGCTGATCATACACTGATCTTTTATTTACTTTTAGAAAGCTGCTAGAAAAAGCGAATGAATAATGCAATAAGCTTTGCAAGGTCTTTATAGACTTCAAGAAAGCTTTCGACTCTGTAGATTTCCAAATACTTGGGAAGGTTCTCCAATACTGCGGTTTTCCTGATAAGCTTACTCGAATCATTGAAGCTTTCTACAAAGCCACAGAATGCTGCGTGAAGACAAGTGGCGGGATTACCGTTTTTTTTTTTTTTTTTACCAAGATAGCTGTGAAACAAGGTTGTTTGCTATGACCACTGCTATTTATTCTTATCATTGATTATATTCTCTGGACCTGCGACGTACATGGAATCCAGTTGGATAATAAGAGATTCGTAGATGTTGTTTTCGCTGACGATATCGGCCTCCTAGATTCCTTCAAACAAAAGAGCTTCAACGACTGCATCATATGTGAATTTTGTAATTTAGATTACCAGCAAGAAGCCATGAATACCTAAGAGATTCAATGCCGCTAATTGGACCTTGTAGCTTATCACAAGACTTGGCAAAACTCGAGAACGACAGTACCGACTTTTTATCATGCGACAGGTAAGCATTAATTAGGACAGTAGTCACTAAGTCTTACAGCTAAAAAATGCTCAAATGAGTGGTAGCACACCAGTTCATATTTAATTTTCAAACCCAGTCTAAGAGCCGAAATAAGAGACCCTTGATCACTAAAAGCAATTTTGACACACCGGGAATTTCCAATCTGGATGGCTTCAGCAACTCCAGAAAAGTTCTTGAACAGAGATAAATCAAACGAGTCGCCAATCCCTTTTGCGATTCCGGTAGAACTTCCTTTCCAGAACTTTCACATCCGATCCACGCAAGACCGATCGGGCTGAATCGCAAAAGCCGCTTGCCTCAACGCTATCAATATTCACTATTATTCTGTCTCCAGAGGCACGAATATTCTCAACACATTCATGTCTGGCAATTATTATCAATCACAATTTTTCATTTCGATGTATTGTCAAAATCACGTGGTGTTTTCGTGATAACAATTGTCGCTTGATTCATTACAACTGGAATAGAAGCAGCACCGTCTCCTGGTAATCGTGGGAAGTGGAGATCATAAGCAGTCACCTTACCTTTAATTTGCAGCAAGGTCTGTTGAAGAGTGTTAATTTTTGCCAAGAGCCTAGAATTGGCTACTGCAGGCAAACATGGAACCTCTGTGGGGGAACGTATCTCGAAAACAGGAATGATATTCAAGCATCTCGTTCGGGTGATTCATTAGAGCATTTGGTCCCGTGTGTTTAGGACAATTATCCGTAATTGACAGCTTTTCCCACAGCAGCTTCTTCCCCTTTGGAATATCAGCCAGCTGAAAAGAGTCAACAGCTTATTTAAAATAACTGCACCTTCTATTCCTCTCTCCAAGCTATACTGAAGAAAGTTCAGAACGGGGTAAAAAACTAAACTTTCCGAAGGTTCAAGATCAGAGTCCATTTTCCTTGTGCTGATTGACTAATTGAATGAATGAAGGAACTTAGGAACAAGGGATGTGTAAGGACCCCCTCAACTTTTCTCCGCAATTTACTGGTAACTTAATACCGGTGGGTACAATACGTCACTTGTGGGAGGTTCCTTCTCCTCTTCTGCTTGTTCCAGGTACGCTTTTTAATGATTTGAAACCAAAAATTATCTAATTCACTGAAATAATTTGAGTTTAAACCACTGAATTAATGCAAGTTTAAAATAAAAAAAAATGTTTTCATTCTGAATTGAGGTCAAGTTCCACCATAGCAAATATTATGAAATAACAACTGAATTAGCTACGGTCACTGAGTTAATTCAAGTTCATAGCACTTAATTAATACAAGTCCAAAGCAGGCTATACAATCCAATAAATCCAAAGAGGTGTTCGCACTTGGAAGACTAAATGAAGACTCAAAATTCTTAGCTTAGTCAATCTAAGAATTGGCCAGGCTAATGCATCTTTCAGGAGACCGTCTCAAATTTGGCACAGCCAGATGTAATCTCTCCAACTTAAACTGAGGCTGTTCAACAACAACGTCCTCTGAACACTTTGCTATGGTTCTGAAACTTGGCACATAGATCAAATACTTGAAAAGAAACTCCTTGCGTTCGAAAATATGTTTTTAAGGCGCATTCTAAATATTCACTGGTCCAAAAAGTAACAAACGCTACTATACGACAGAAGACATCTCAGCCACTGATAACAAAAGTTATTAAATATAGGAAGTGGACATACCTTGGTCGTGTGATCCGCATGCCTGAAACTCGACTACCAAAGGTCGTCCTTCAGTGGCAGCCCCGTGGTACCAGAAGAAGAGGACGCCCCAAAAGCACCCTAGGAAGCAGCTACTGGTCTGACCTCACAAACCTCAATGGCTCAATCCAATCTGAATGGGAAAATGTCTGGGTGGTCGCAGTGATGAGAGATGACTGGCGACTCTTTTTATATGCCCTAATCGCCTCATGAGGCACAGGAAGGTCTAAGGTAAGGTCTTCTAGCCAAAGAGCCAGTCAAACAAAACTTGTGAAAAAACCCAGCGTTTTATGAAGACTGGAGATTTTCTTCTCTTTTGCAAACGAAAAGTTGGTTGGTTCTCAACTCAAGAAATCGTATTCTAAATTTGTCGATCAGCCAGAAGCTCTAAGCTTGACTCTTCCTCGGAAATTATGCAATTTTCTTTGTGGTACTCATAAATACCACATTGTAGCTGAATAGGAACAACGAACCTGAAAAGATCTAAGACTTTAATAAGTTTTGCAAACAAGAAAATATACATTTCAGGAGGACGGGCAAAAACTGAGAAAAAAAATTATAGTAAATTATACGAAAAAAACGTAAGAAAAATCTCGTCATTGATCACAGGCATTTTTTTGTCTATTAATTAAAATTATATATTTTAAAGTTTGATGATAGTCTTACAGATATTTTTTGTTGTATTTTTTATTGATTTTAATATCATATTATTATAACATTGGATAACATTTATCGTATGCTATTTATTAATTTATTTATTATAATTGTTAAGTTTTTATCATGGAAGATCTGTTCTTTTCTTAGACTGCTGCTGATCGTGTTTTGTCAACAAATGAGGCAGTGCGAGTAGATGTTTTCCCTGCTCATCTTCGAGAAACGTCGTTTGACATATGGCTTCATTCATCAACAAAAGAAATAACAGATCCAATCAGCAATACAATTGTTTCGTCGGGTGGTACTATGGCCTCGTCGGCTGATGGTCAGATTTCATCTTTTGTTGACATAGGTCTTAAACAAGTTGATGTTGATGAATTGTTGACTAAACATCATAAAAGCATGGAACTCTTTGAAGAAAGGTCTCTAGCATCAGAGAGACCATCGTCACCTACTTCTAGTAAGTCTTTTGAGGTACTAGCATGGGTGGCCAATCAAGAACAGAGTTCAAATGAGCACCAGCTAAAGCGATTAGATTCATTGGATATAGTGGTGGATGTTCATAGCACTGGGAGGATAATGAACAAGGTACACTGAAAGATTTACTATGTTTTCTAGGGATTGACTTAGACGGGGTTATAAGAGATAAACCCGCCTAAATACAAAAATGTACACATAAATAAGCATCGTACCATGATTGCTTATGGATTTGACATCCAGCTTGCATCAGTATATAACATAATTTATTTGGAATTTAGTTTGGAGCACGGGAAGACGTGCATCTGCCGAATCTAGCAGATTATATGAAAGTCACGGAAAAGTGGGCGGAACCCCTAAGTTTGTCACATATTTTTTTTTTTTGGGGGGGGAGGGGTAGAAGGAAGAGCTAACATCTAAAATATACTACCTCTCTTCTTTCCACATTTTCGCTTGTTAAGCTCGTGTTAGAACATTCTTTGATTTCTAAGAGCATCATGCCCCACCCTAGAAATGAGATTTGTCCAGTCCTGATTTTCAATGTACTTAGGGGATAAAATGCTTTCAAACCTGGAAGTTCCAATAAGGTTCAAAATTTTATCAACGAATTGTGTCATCAATACAATTTAGCCAATACATTGCTAGCCAAGAGCTGAAAATGGATCAAGATCATCTAACTGTTTAATATAAATACATTTAGAAAATCGGTTGTATTATCGATCTTTCTGGAATCCAATGTTTTTTGAAATAAGTACTGTTTTCACTGTATATATTATATTATCTCATATCTGTATCATTTACAATGAAACATAAAATATGAGATGTGTATGCAACAAGTTGATTGATCACCGTCACTTATTTAATTCAGAATGAGAAAGTTTTAGCATAGATGCCACTGTAGCTAAAAGTCTGTAAGAGTCAGTTTGAGTTTAAATCATCATCTTTTTTAATTACGTTTTCGGACCACACTGGTTATTTCAAAAGCTTGTTTTTTCTTTTTATAGTATATACATATATAATTGTATAAAAAAATATAATGTAAAAAAAAGAAATGACTATTACAAGAATAATGAAGTTAAAATAAGGACTTGAACCATGACTACGTTATAAACCCTGACTTTAGCTCTGGCTAAAATGAAATAAATATATCTAAAGGTTTTTAAGTAGAGCTTTATAGTTGCAAAGGACGAGGCCACAGCAATACTGAGTTGCACTCTCCCGAACCTATATAAAACAACCTAATTGAATTACGGCTCGTACAGTTATGTCTTCATAACCTACTGAATGGTTTCTGAAAAGGTAAAATTTGAATATATCTTGGAAATATCCTTTTGGCACGTCTACTCGTAATGTCACTTAGGACCGACGCGCTCGGTGGTTGGCTGGGAAGAAAGTACTCAAAAACTGGCCCAGTCTTTTGAACCGCGCTTCCAATTATCCTCTCTCTTAGAAGGTATCTCAATCATGTAGGAGAGTAGCCCTCCTGTGATAATATTGTACCAAACTTTCGAAACATATGAAATAGGCTAGAATATAATAGGTACCTGTAAATAGTAATTAATCTTTTGAACGTACACAAATGAACTGGTTACAAAACAGAAAATATCTGAATATTTACACAATTAGACTGTCCTTGGGATTCTGACCACTTATTGACGCTATTTGTTAAGCGTGAAATATTCTGCTAATCTATTTTTCCGAAGTACCCCCACCTCTCCCAAAATTAAAATTCTCTGTCTAGCCAGAGTGATGACTCATCGTCAGATCGGGTTTTTAGATTCTAAATAATTAGCTAATTTCTCTGAGACCTCAGCCAACAAGGGAAAATGTTAAAGTGAGCTAAAAGAAAAGACAAAAAGGTAATTAATTAATAGCTAGGGCCAGAAATGAAAGCAATAAGTTGAGAGAGGAAACAATAATAAGTTATGAAAAGGGCACTTTTCTGATGACTATGGCCAGAGGCTCAACAAGAGGTAAAGGTCATTATGGTCTATTTTTTGGCATCCTGTTTGATTGAAATTTTGATTTAAGCATCATATTGACGTGATCAAAATGAAATTCTCCGGGAGTCTTGGAATCTTTAGAAAGCCAAATGGTATTGTTTGACGATACCCATGTTATTGCGTTGTGATAAAGGGAAAGAATAAAGATTATTTTTATTATATTTCAATGGTTGGTTCTTAGAATCATTTTCTTACAGTCGTATTCAGTCTTTTGTTTCATAATGCCCTGTCATTTTGGATGTCAACCTTTCTCTCTTCTTTTAAAACATTAAAAGTGAACTTTTAAAAGCGAAAACCACTTTTAAAACTTTATAATAAAACATGAATTATTATTGGGGAATCTAACTGTTCTTCATTTAAACCCTTGTTTGATTTAATATCTTTTTATCTTCTTTTGAATGCCCCTTTCATTTCTCTAGTGTTGCATGACAACCTTTTGCTGTCCTGTGTAGTAATATGTCTTTTGTCTTTGATAAATTGGCTTTTCATCTCCACACCTCCAACAACATTCATATTATAGGATACTCACATAGTGAAATATCTTTAAGGTGAATGCGTTCAATGTCAAAACACGTAAATATTGACTCTAAAACTAAACCCCTATCTTTGACTGGTGCCGATTCCGAGTAAGAATTGCCTATTTTTTTCTATGGGATTTTGAAAAGTACTTTTTTAAACAGTCAAGATATGTCTTGGCAATGCCTAAAGGGATATTTTGGGTTATATTTTTAAAACATGTAACCTATGAGTGAAGAATGAAGTTTATTTACAAAAAGAATGTGTAATTTGGTCTTCTTGTGGGTTGTTGGATTCAAGATACTGTGAATTAAAGAGTATCAAGGATTCTTTATTGTATTATTTTGTTTTTATTTAGTCAATATTTAGCACATGCTGGGGAGCCTTTGGGACCAGATTCTGGAGAAATTTCAAAGTGCTTAAAGCGTGTCATTTCGTGCATATGAGCTTCAGGTTTTACATCTTTTTTTTCCTTTTTTTTTATGTGTTTGTACTCTGAACTAGTTTTGAAGTTGGCCCATATGTGAAAAGGTGCCTGCTCAAAATGACTGAGCCAAAGGTGTCTCTATCGTCCCTTAGAATACCAAAAATAAACAAAAATTCTAAATTGTGCAATATCAAAAGAACATGACACTTTTCTAGCGAAATAAAAAACCGCATTCTCGCAAAACGGTTGGAACTGTCTAGAACCACAGAAAACGGTTGGAACTGCAAAAACCGTTTTCTCGCTAAACGGTTAGAAGGATGGGTGAGTTTTTCTTTTCAAGTGACAAACAAGTTTTATTCAGGTTCAAACAGTGTTTGACAGATACTTTATTAGTTATCAAGATCCATTCAGTTCAAATAAATTTTCTTTGAAGAATTTGTTTACATATAATCATTGAATTTTGCTTTAAAGTTAAATGTTAGAAAAAAATTATCGATTTGACTTAATGGTGTTTCTACAGAACAACCACATTAGAACCTTAATTCAATTTTTTAACTATCAGTTATAAATTGCCAAGGCTAAAAAAAAGAAAGAAATCTGACTGATCATGGTAAGCAAATGTTTCCTTGTGGAATGCATCATGGCTTTACCAAAACCGTATTTTGGTTTACCACTTTGGACCAGGCTAAAATGTTTTTTGTTTTGTTTTTGTTTTTCGGAATAAGGCCTGAAAACTCAATAATTCCTTCCAGGGGTATACTGTAGGCATTGGATTCCTTGCAAAAAGCTTCATTCACATAATTCAACTAGTTCTTTTAGATAGCAAGAAGCCCCACGAAAAGGCTTTGGTAAATGTTCACTGGTTATTCTCTTCAGATTGAAAAATGTTAACAAAAGAATTGTCAATTCTTAATATGCACAAAAATTGTAGTCACAGATTTATGTGGGATTCTACTTTCATTCCCTGTTTCTTTTTCTTTTTTTTTTGTAAATGTATTAATTACTTTGTATCTTAAACTGGACGACTTTTTATTTAATTACTTAAGGGGAAAAATAAAATCCATAGTGTCACAGGCTTTGATTTACTGACTGGCCACTTTAAAGGAAATATGAAATTCCAAATCTCTTTTAATAAATTCTAAAATACTTAATTACATTATCTTTATATGCATATCAAAATTCTCTAGAAAAAACTTTTTTAAACTTAGAATGTATTTACTTCTTCTTGATACTCTGTGTAGAGTTTAGCCGCCAGAGGCCACCAGAGCTCTGTTTGATCCTCCTCCATCTGAATATATTCAAACTTTCCCTATTTACCCCTTCCCAAGAAGTTCTAGGTCCTTAAGATCTTTGTTTTTTACGACGTCTTTGCTCTCTATTTAAGGATGCTTTGCTTTTTATTTGGCCCTAAATCGATAATTGTAAAGGGCGTTCTTTGGTGATCTGCCGTCCTTCATCATTAAAATGTTACCTAGCCATATCAACCTTTCTGTCGCTATAGCGTTAGAAACTGTTATTTTTGTTCAGCTTGTGGTTTAATATATTCAGTCAGTCAAACAGGTGTCCAAAACTTTACATAGGCAATTCTTCTGGAAAACATCTAAAAAATCCTCCTTGATATTCTAAAGTACGCGCGTTTCAGAACCATGCCTGACTATCGTCGTCGTTGCCGCTTCCAAAGTTTCCGTTATAAAAAAATGAATAATAAAATAAGATAAAAGAGGAAACCTAGTAAAGAAATGAGGTAATCTTGGTGCAAGGTTTCCCTTCTAAACTAGCTACAAAACAACAAAATTCCAGTTCTATTTTTATGTAAGATACTGTTTAATGCATTTCTATGCTATATTTCAGTTTATTGACATTTAATAAGCTGATATCGCTAAACAATGTTTTAATTGCCTAAAAGTATCTCTGTCGTCATTTACCCAACTACCAGCATCACCAAAAGAATGGTGAAAATATAGTAGTTTTTTGTAATTTTCTAAAGAACAAGAAGAGATACAGCACGTTAACAGACATAGACCAAAGGTTGTTCCACAAAGTTTAAATCTAACCCATTTAAGCCACAAAAATATTATTGTGCAAGGGGGGACGTGGTAATGGGTGTCGAAAATTCTTCCTCACCCTGCTGGTATGCTGCTTAATTTTTTTGTACAAAAAATAATTGAAAAAGGAAAAGGTTTTTTTGTCTACAATTTCTACGAATTTACAGTCCTAATGCAGTCGAAGGGTTAATCTCTGAAGCTTAAAAGCTAATAGTTCGAAATCAAGTTAATAAAACAGTTCAATTTTAAACTTTTCTGTCGTCGCTCTTACGTCTAAAAGTCATATTCACACTTCTTAGATAGTTGCAAAAAAACTGTTGCTCAGCTTTGTCGAAGACAGGATTAACAGGACCGGGATGATCAAAGTTTGATTGAAATTCCAATTGGCCTACAGATTCTACCTTTGAATGCACCTTAGCCAACTGTTTTCGGTAATCTATTTATCTATATATATAAAAATAAGTTGTCTGTCTGTGTGTCTGTCTGTCAGGTGACGTCATGTTTCTGTGTCGACTGACGTCATGAAGTTAGTTGTCGTCATTTTTTCTATGACGGTGACGTCATTCAAGATATTTAAGACATATGTTCACGTAGAAATCTATTAATGTTTAAGTTTACAATGACTGATGAACTTACCATGGCAAAAGCCGATGAAGATGCTCAAAGAGTCTATGCCAAAAAACTTGCTGCTGATAGAGAAAGTCGGAAAAGAAAGCGTGCCGAGGAATCAAAAGAACAGCAAGGAAACAGGCTTGAGGCTAAAGAACGCAAAACCGCGCAGTTAGATGAAGATCCACCTGGACAGCGAGAGTCAAAACATATCAAAACTGAAAATGATAGCGATGATGATTGGGTTTGGGATTTTGACTTGGATAAGGTCATCAATGCCTACCAGATTTTAGTTAAAAAAAAAAGGTTCGGCGATATGTATTTCATAGTGAAGCTGAAAAATAAAGAAGAAAAAGAAAACTGAAAAAAGAAAAAATGTAAGAAACTAAAAAATACTAAAAAGAAAAATCACTCAAAGAGAAATTACAGACCGGGACACAAATGACGACCGGGACAGAGGGAATATAAATAACGACCGGGACACTCAAAGAGAAATTACAGACTGGGATACCGGGACACAAATGACGACCGGGACACAGGGAATATAAATGGCGACCAGGACACAGGTAAATTTCTAATTGTAAAATGACTGAAGAACCTACAATGGCAACGGTACCACCATCGAAGTAGATAACCAGTGGGTTGTTCCATATTCCCCATTATTATCAAAAACATTTAATGCACACATAAACGTTGAATACTGTAACTCCGTAAAGGCAATCAAATACATATGTAAATACGTCAACAAAGGCAGTGACATGGCAGTTTTTGGCTTGCAGCCCGAAATCAAAGATTTCGACGAAATCGTACAATATCAGGCTGGAAGATACATAAGCAGTAATGAAGCTGTTTGGCGAATTCTTTCATTTCCGATACATGAACGTAGTCCAGCTGTTGTTCACTTAGCGGTACATTTACAGAATGGTCAACGTGTTTATTTCTCAGAAACCAACGTGCAACAAAGAGCCCTGAATCCACCGGATACAAAATTAACAGCTTTTTTTCGCTTTGCAAAAATGATTCTTTTGCAAAAAAACTGCTGTATACTGAAGTGCCTTCGTATTACACGTGGAATACTAAAAATAAAGTATTTGAACGTTCTTAAACAGGGTAAGTCAGTCGACGGCCAACCTACCATCTTCAAAGATACCACGATAGGAAGACTCTACACCGTTCACCCCAATCAACATGAATGCTTCTTTCTACGCCTGCTTTTGGTGAATGTACCCGGTCCGACATCCTTTGAGTATTTGAGAACTGTAAACGGTACTATACATGACACTTACCGTAGTACATGCCAAGCTCTGAATTTATTGGAGAATGACCAACACTGGGATAACTGCATCAATGACGCGTGCGAAACGTCAACCCCAAGTCAAATTCGTGCATTGTTTGGCATCATTTTAACAACTTGCTCTCCATCAGCTCCTACAGAGTTATGGGAAAAATATAAGTCAAAAATGTCCGAAGATATACTCCATCGAAAACAGTTAGAGACGTCAGATATGACTTTTGATTTTACATCAGAAATTTATAACTACACTTTAGTTATTATAGAAGATTTGTGCGTACGTATGGCAAACAAACCTCTTCAGGACTTGGGAATGCCTTCACCTAACCGTATCGCTGCTGTTTTGACATGTGTAGAATTGGATCGTGAACAAAGTTACAGTACGAGTGATCTATTGTCGTATGTACAAAATAACATTTCCAAGTTAACGTCGGAACAAAAAGACATTTATGATACGATAGACTCAATTTCAGGACGTATACAACTACCTGCTGATTTCTGTAATTTAGTGACATCCAAAAATGAATGGATTGAAAACGTATTTCCGAATATTCTAAAAAATTATAAAAATAATAAATGGCTAAGTGAAAGAGCGATTCTCGCACCCAAAAATATAGACGTCCACGAAATCAACAATATTGTTTTGACCGAGATTCGAGACCAGGCAGTCCTTTACAAGTCAGTCGACACAGTTTTGGAATCAAATGAAGCGGTTAATTATCCATCTGAATTTTTAAATTCCATAGATCTTTCAGGGTTTCCACCACACGTGCTACAACTAAAAATAGGCGTACCAATAATACTTTTAAGAAATATCAACCCACCAAAGCTTTGCAATGGCACGTGACTTGCCGTAAAAAAACAATGGAAAACCTAATAGAGGCCACAATCTTGACAGGGCCTTTTGAGGGTGAGGCTGTTCTTATTCCTCGCATTCCCATGATTCCAACGGATCTGCCTTTTCAATTTAAAAGATTGCAATTCCCAATTCGATTAGCATTTGCAATCACCATTAACAAAGCTCAAGGTCAATCATTAGAAAAATGTGGTATAGACCTTAATACTGATTGTTTTTCCCATGGACAATTGTACGTTGCATGTTCGAGGGTCGGTAAACCTGACAATCTATTTATATGCAGCGACAATTGGACAGCGAAGAATGTTGTATATTCGCAAGTTTTACGCAGTTAATTTGTATTGTATCTATCTATCTATCTATCTATATAAAAACGAGTTGTGCGTATGCATGTTTGTTTGTTTGTAAAAAGAGCGTTTGCATATGACGTCATTATTAGTACATACGGCTTTGTATATGCACAGACAATGGGAAAGCCAAGAATGCTGTATATCCGCAATTTTTACGTAGTTTAACTCCTGCAGACGAAATGAATGCTTGCCTGAAAAATTCTAATTTATGGGCACACGTAAAAATATTAAAATTAACTACAAATATGCGTGTCCGATTGCAAAACGATGACTCTGGTCAAACATTTTCAGATCAATTGCTGGCAATTGGAAACGGAAAGCTCCCAGTAGTGGGAAAGCCAAAAATGTTGTATATTCGCAATTTTTACGTAGTTTGAAACACATATATAAATCTATCTATATTCACAGGTGGGGCACAGGGACACAACTACAATGGCACGTAACTAATATGGCGCGTAACGACTTACGCGCGCGGGGGGGCTTGGGGGGGGGGCGCGAAGCGCCACCCCAACAGCTAGTATATAAATAAAAATAAGTTGTCTGTCTATCTGTCGAGTGACGTCACTGTCCGCATATGACGTCTATCATATACCAATTCAGAAACGAATGTATTCAAGCCGAAGTAGCTCAGTTGGTAAAGCGTTATTTTCCAGGTTCTAGGTCCGAGAGGTTCCAGGTTCGAACCTTGGCTTTAGCATTAATACAAAAGAAGAAAAAAACTAAAAAAGGCAAAAACTACAAAAAAACTAAAAAGAAAATACTAAAAAAACTAAAAAAGCTAAAGAACTAAAAAAAACTAAAAAAAAATGTAAAAACTATAAACTAAAAAAGAAAAAAAAAATTAAAAAAACGGTAAAAACTACAAAAAAAACTAAAAAGAAAAAAAAAACCTAAAAACTAATAAAAAAAACTAAAAACTGAGACACAGGGAATATAAATGACGACCGGGAAACTCGAAGAGAAATTACAGACCGGGACACAAATGACGACCGGGACAGAGGGAATATATATGACGACCAGGACACTCAAAGAGAAATTACAGACTGGGATACCGGGACACAAATGACGACCGGGACACAGGGAATATAAATGACTACCAGGACACAACTACAACGGGGACGCCAGGGGCACAGGGGGATATATGAATGACGACGGGGACACAGAGAATGTTCGATTAGCAATCACCATCAACAAAGCTCAAGGGCAATCGTTAGAAAAATGCGGTATAGATCTGAATACGGATTGTTTTCCCATGGGCAATTATTATGTTGCATGTTCAAGAGTTGTTAAACCAGAAAATCTATTTATATGGACAGACAATGTGACAGCAAAGAATGTTGTATATTCGCAAGCTTTACGTAGTTAAATATATATATATATATCTATCTATATTCACAGGTGGGACACAGGGACACAACTACAATGGCGCGTAATGACTGACGCGCGGGGGGGCTTGGGCTCCCCCACCAACTAGGTTGGGGCGCTTCCCCCACCTACTAGCTAGTTATTTCATAAATTTGAAAATGTCAGATTTGACTTTCAGGCCAAACAGCGATGATAATCTCCAATACGAGAAAATTTTGTATATGTTGGTATCTTTATATTTTTATTTCTAGATTCCTCTCATATAACGATGATCATAAAACTTATTCTCTTTGTAGAGTCAAGAAAGCTGTTTTCATAGCTCTGTTATCTCTGCTGCTTCTAAAATAAGTCACGTGGATGACGCTGTTCAGTGTGATGGTGAAAATGAAGTTAGATGCGCCCAAGGACAAGAATTTGAAATGGTGAATGGGTATGAAGTTTCACTGGATTTTTATTTTTCTGTAATTGGTTTGCTTGGAATGTTAAAATGTTAGAGGTAAAACATTGAAAATTATTTGTGCTACTACGTGCTCGTCACATGTTACGACTATCTTAAAAAAGGAAATTCGGGTGGAATTTCCTGTGGGAACAGTCCACCTCCAGGGATCCCAAGCCTATCAGAAAATCTTGAAATTCAAAAAAACCAATTTCCCAGTAATAGAAAACACCTGGAAAATGCAAAGAAAAAATTAAAATATCCTGGAAACGTTTCAGTTGTCCTGGAATATATTCTACCTTCCTTTTGAACTAACGCAAACGGGTTAAACATTTAACGCATGAATTTTTTTTAAACATCTTTTAACAATAGTAATCTTATAACATTTTTATTTTATTTTAGCGTATTGCTGGCTCTTTACTTTGATCAGCTGTCTTACAGCTAACAAACACATAAATATCAGCTGATATATTTACTGATTTTCATTACCCTCGCATTGTGTTATACTTTTTTTCCCTTCAGTTTTTACCCTAACACAACTGATTGAAAAAATGTAATACTTTAAAAAATAATATTGCACTTAGTTTGTTAGCTGAGTTGTGAATGTTGTCAGATTATATTTCACATTTTTTCTTATTTAAAATACGAATCTGAAGTAATCTAAAATCGTGATTAAATAGGCCGTTTATTTATTCATGTTTTGTCTACTTCTAAATAAACCATTTGTACTGTTTCTATTTCGAAGTACCTCTTTCTATTAGTATTTTATTATTATTTAAGAATTAACGACGCTTCTTGACTACTAAGGTCCTTGCGTCGGCCCTGCAGTGCATTCCTGTAGCGTGATTCGATATCTGGGTCCCATATTACCAAGCTAAGGTCAAATCCACTGCGCCACCACAGGACACCTCTTTCTATTCTGTTTATACGAAAACAACATTCGAATATAAACAAATTATTTTTTTTATTTAACTTTTCTGTTCTGTCTTGTCGGTTTTTATGTCTGTTATTTTGTCCTGTTTCTGTTTTTCCTCCCTGTTTTTCTTAATATTTTCCAAAATTAGAGTTGTCTACTGGTTGTAAACACAACTCTACTGTGGTAGATTGAACCTTTAAACTGATACCGTAACGTGAAATAGCAGTGTAAGAACTAAAGAAGAGATTAACTTCTGTGTTAGTTGTATTGCATTTCTAGTAAGGAAAGTTGGTGGGATTGCTAGAGATGACAATTTCCTCAGAAGTATATTGCCGATAATATGATATAGATACAATAACATATCTATTCCAAAATATTACCCGATATTATAATGCTATCGGCATGTTGCTAAGACTTAGTTGTAATGACTTGTTTCATGTCTTGACTTGTATCATGACCGACTAGCGGAAAATGTCATGAAAAAGTCCTGGAAAATCATTCCAAGAAAAGTGTAGGAACTTTCCTCTTGCAAAAAACCTCCTCTTTAAGCAAAATTCCCAGCTAAAAGTTGTCTTCGAGAAATTCTCCCCCGTGGAAACTCCCCTCTTCATCGCAAAAAATTCTCCTTGCGCATTTATAATGATCGTATTTCTAAATTGAAATATATTTATAAAAATTTCAATGGAAAATTTTCACCTACGGACAACTATTCTCCTGGAAATCCTCCAATAATTCTCCTTTATTCGATATCTCGAAAACCATGATAGTGCTTCCGATACTACAGTAATTGAAATCTTTTCGAAGATCGAAATCAACTTTTTCCAACTTCTTGCTTTCTACAAGAGAGTTATTCTCAAACTGAATTAAGTAGTTCCTTAAGGATATTTCTATAAATTACTTGTTGTATTAATTTTAAGCAGAGTCAGTAAAAATATAAATTTACTCCCATGTGGGAAATTTTCTCACATATAACATAACGATTATGTTTTTAAATTTCAAAAGTATTGCTGGTTACCAAATTCAGAGAGTTTACTGAGAAAGATATTTTATAGTTCTGTAAAGGGTTTTAACCGACATAATTCGTAGTTGACTAATCCGTTGATTGAATGACCATGTAAAATGAATAAAATGACCGGGAAAAACTATCAATTCGTTCTCTTGAATGGCGTTTGATTCAACCCAAGGAAATTGACACCAGAGTCAAATTAAAAGTTGAAGATGACTTATTTTGCACAATAAAGAATTTGGAGGAAAGTAGAAAAGAACCAGGAGATGCAAAAATGAAATAGGATTTACAAATTCAATGTGCGATAATGGAAAGCAACATTACGGGAAAATTCCAACTTTTTGCTGAGACAAAAGAGCTTTGAAGGGAGTAGAAGGTCTTGTACCAATTGAGAAAAATCAGAAATAACCAGAAAATAGAATTGAATGAATAGAGTTGAATTGTAGTAATGGAATTGAATAATAGAAATTGAATTGAATTATTTTCACTATTTCTACTATATTCACTAGATTAATTGAAGGTGTTACGTCGAAAAAATGTCGTATATATGGGGAAATGGGACTATCCAAGTGAACAAATATAAACTCAACATTGCTTTTGCAATTGGAAGATACAGAAGGCTTTGTCACTTTCACTTGGAAATTTGTTTTACTTTTGGGCAATATTAAAGCAAATATGCCTCAAAACTTTGAATGAACTTTGTCAGTGAACTATCTCTGAAAATAATCTAGTGAGTAATCCGGAAGCTCACTATTTTGTGAATGACCCGAAAAGTTTTGTGTATAAAATGCCAGTTTCATTTATATCATTTTAGTAATACTACTGATTTCGGTCGCTGCATATGTGATCGAAATATCTGGACTTTTGTACCTGTTTTTTTCACTGTCTAAATAAATGGATTTATCCCCTTTTGAAAATTTATTTATTCGTCATAGAACGGTCTTGTGGTCTAAAAAAAAAGAATATCTAGTTTAAGGCGTAAGAAAAGAATACTTAACTTTTATACTTCTTTTCGAAAAGTCCTTATAATTAATATTTAACGGTAGCGAGGACAATATAGATTTTTTTGCAGTTTTTTTCGTTAAAACCGTGAACAAAAAAGAAAAATTAGTGAAGATGCAGGTATTTTTCTACATCGAGGAGAAAGGAGGGGGTTTAGGTGGTAAACGCTCACTCCCTTCCCCTTTGGATGCTATCATTTATAAAAAACCGACAAAGGGGAGATTTTAGAAAAAAAACACACGTTTTAACATTTACATTACCCTGAATATCGTCTTGCTATCAATGAGAAATCTATGTTGTTGTTTTTTTTAAGTTTTGTTTTCTCATGGTAATTTTGTGGACGAGTTACAATACCTACCTCTTATTTAGAGATTACTAATCGGGTTTCATTCTACAGCTTATTTTTTGCGGTTGAATATCGACAATTTTTCCTCTGAGGCTTAAGAATTAAACAAATGAAAAATACTGTTTAATAGAAGATAGATATCTATGGCCCATATGCCTAGAATTACTAAAAAATAATAAACATGCTTCTGGGCTTTTCTTGGTTACATCTTTCTTTGACATATCTATTTTTGTGGCACTTGGTATTTTCCAAGTGACATATGGCGATCGCAATTTCTGTCGGTCCTTCTGTCTGTCGGTACCGCTTTTGCTAGTTTGGGCACTTCCAGTCAAACTAGGACGATGAAAGTTGGCAGGCGTATTAGGGACCAGACGAGGTTAAATTAGAAATAGTCTTTTCCCCGGTTCGACCATCTGGGGGGGGGGGGGAGCGAGCGAGCAAGATTATTGAGAAGAATTTTATTTGCCGATAAAACAAATGATTGTTCTTCTTAAGTTTGGCTTGATGTCTAGGGGTATGATTCTCGCTTAGGGTGTGAGAGGTCTCTGGTTTGGATCCCCGTCCACTCCAGTTCTTACATGAAGAAGATCTGAAACTAGGTGCGTGATCAATATAACAATCGCTGAAAGTTGGCAGGCGTATCAGGGACCCGACCAGATTAAATTAGAAATAGTCGCTTTCCCGATTCGACCATCTGGGGGGGGGGAGTGAAAGGACGGTTAATTCGGGAAAAATAGAAAAAATGAGGTATTTTTAACTTACGAACGGGTTATCGGATCTTAATGAAATTTAATATTTAGAAGGACCTCGTGTCTCATAGCTCTGGTGACATAGACCAGATCTGGTGACATTAGGGGGAATTGGAGGGAGGAAGAGGAAATCTTAGAAAACGCTTAGAACGGAGAGATTGTAATGAAGCTTGGTGGGAGGAAGTTCTTGGCTTTTGGATCTTCCGACCTCGTCACAAGTGCCATATGAGCTCTTGGCTATTGTTTCTGTTCATCATTAGAATCTACTATTCAGGTATTAAATTTCTTTACTCAAATTAAATGTTCTTTGTCAGTTCGGTTATATTAAATTATTCTCGTCAGTTTATTTTAAACTGACGAGCTCTAATTGTAGCTTTATTTTAGCTCTAGTTGATCCTTTTCTAGGTGTAATTCTACTTGTCATGAAAATCTACGAACACAATCAGCCTCAAAGTCATGTCTAATTCAGCCTCTTTTGAAGAATGTTTTAGATGCAATGGAAACAAAGTTTGAAGCTTTCCGTAGGACAATCAAGGCAGAATTGGGTAGACCTGATACTCCAGATTTGTTGCCAAAATTGTTTTTGGAATACATGGAAGCAGTGAGTCTGAAATCCATTAGTTTCTCTTCTTTTTTTCTATCTTTTCTGTTGTGTCTTTAGCTTTCGAACCTATTTTAAAGATTGACCGAAGGTTTTTTAGGATATGTTTTGTGATCTAAACTACCATACTTGATATTTTACGTCTCTGGGCTGCAAGTCGCTTTCAGACTACCTATTTGAGAAAAATGTTATTTATAACCGTTAGGCAAATCCATGAAGATTCTGTCTGGGATTCAAGCTCTTTGTCAATTATTTTACGTAGTAGAATTTTCTGGAATGTTTCTAGGGTAAGGTATATTTCGTCTCAGATGAAATATGGGATCTTTTGAGATGGTAATATTTGTTGGTGTTTACAGGAAAATACGGAACTAAGACCTTTTCAGCAAAATATAGAAGTCTAATTAAATTCAAAATATTCTATGCAAGTTTTGAACTTAGTCCTTTAAATTGAAATCGGCAAATTTTTTCTGATAATGTCTTAATATAGAGAAGATGTTCAAATTGGCTCTTGTCTCGTAGGTAATATTGTATAGTCAGTAACTTGTAAGAAAGACAATTTGATTAGCCTGTAAATTATTGGATTAGTATAATGAGCTGATTTTCTTATGTGTGTTACGGTTTGATGAAGTGTTTCTTTTGTTGTTAATCCTTGAAAAGTGTAGAGAGGGCTGTATTTACTCCTCTTATCAGATCGTACCATTAACCACAACCGATCCTTAAGACGAACAGTCTTTAGACAGGGTTTCAGGTTATAGAATTCAGAAAAGTGGATATTAAATTCGATTATTGAGTCTTGTTGAAAATGTCACTTTTCCCTCCCAAAATTTGCAGATTATTAAAATTCTGGAAATTCTGTCCTATATTTTTCGTGTATTTTTTTTCTTTCTTTTTTTTCGGGAGATTTGGTAAAATAAAAAGAAGATGAAGAAATCTAGGAATTGTATAAACAACTTCGTTACTTAAGATGAAATTCTTACATATATCTAAAATTTCTAGATGCAAGCTGGAGGATTATACTCTAACATAGAATCCCGGGTCTATACTACAGTCAATCTAAGGTTTAACCTCAAACGAATTGCAGCAGTTTTGATTTTAGTACCATTCAAACCGGTAAAATATTTCTACAACAAATAAAAAATTTGGCCAAAATCGGGCTAGGTGAAATTGACCGTTTTCGCCTTTTCTTCTAAAATGACGACTTTTTAAAAACAACTTAATATGCATGTGTAGAAAATCCATAATAGGTAAATCTGGTACATAGATCCCGAATTGTTTTGCTTTTGTTTTGTTTTTTGTCATGTTCACTTGCCCCCCCCCTCCCCACTCCTTCCATAAATCAAGCGTTGACACAGGTCTGAGAGCAAGATTACGTGAAAAACTAGAATGTTAATGCAGAAAGGAACTCTTGTCCATGTCAATTTACTGCCCCCCCACGCTCCACGCTAAACGTGACCACCCTAAATTCTTAGCATCCACTAAGCAACTTCTCACAACTAACTAAATCATTGATTTTAACTTGAAAAAATCACCGATAGTTTAAAATTGCAAAAGAACTGGAGATTCATCACATTTATCTAATGAATCACATATCGTCCTTGATTTGGACCTGATCATTAGAGCAACTAGTTCCTTTGCAAGATTTGCAAGCAATGTTACATTTGATGCCATTTCGATGACAGCTGCACTGGTTGCTATCACATGATCCCTTACAACCACAATTCACGACGGTGAGAATTTTCTTCGGTGCCGATGAGGATAGGATACAGTGTGCGCTTCTGGGGTCTCCATCCACAATGCTCAGGATCAAGAGCAGGGGTCTTAACGCCGGTCTAATCTTGAACTTGATGATAGGTTCCGAAAGAGTGAAATTTAGCAGCTGCTGAAGTAGAAGGTAAGTCTTGGGGATGGAAGAAAGCTGCATACGTTGCTACTTTGTGCTGAAAGACTCGGTGTCGGTAACTGTAAAGATTGTCAGCAACTTTTCCGCTCTACAATATAGAAAGTGTAGCCTCTCCCGCTGCTTTAATCTCTTCTTTCTAAGCATCAATTTGAGAAAACGTATAAGTATTTTTCCTAAATTGATCGTTATCTCTCAACTGTTTAATTGAATACTTTGCCAAGTTCATATTGACGGGAATTTTTGTCGTAGCCGAGAACTGCGCGAGGAAAAGGAAGCAGTTTGCAGGATTCAGTCCCAATCTTCTTAACAATGGCTTCGATGTCTCATGTTGCACCTGAAGTGGTTGCCTTAGTCTCACTATGCAGGTGGACCTTGTGGTGCTCAGGAATACAGCGATACAGTAACTACACCAACAAGTCGGTAACGTCACCGATAACTACAGTGTCCCAAGTCTTCGAACGCTCAATCGCTGTTAGCACAATAAGCAAGTAAGCATCATCTTTACCTTGGATGGTTCTCACACCTTTGCCTCGTAAAAATCAGAAAGTGCATTTACGAAACAGGCTTTATTCTTTTTGCACAGAAGAAATTCCTCTTTTTATGGTGGCTAGGCTCATTTCCAAGTAATTAGTACTTCGCTTCCAGTGACACGGTTTTGCTTAAGGTGAGTCATACCTTTTGTCGAAGCAGCGATCTTGTAGCCATCAAAGACGATAATGGTGTCTGGATATGTGGTCGGAACGTAGTTCCAGTATCGGTCAAAGATATCTGAATATGTTTCTTTATTTCGCCTAGGGAATCCTGTGAAGCAAAGCGCCCCTGTCTAAAACGTAGATGCAAGTCAGACTTGCGATAGTGTCAATAATTTTTCCTGCAATACTGTCAATTTCTGAAAGTTGCTTGATAGCTTTTACAAGCTCTTGTTTAATTGGGTTTCAGAGCAAACCAGAAACATCAAAAAGTGACGCTGGATAGGAGTGAAGTTTTTATTTAAAAGAAGATTCTTCGTCCATATTCAGTCTTTTGGATAAAGTTAAAAGACGCTGAAACAGTAATGAAGGATCTAAACAGTAGATTTCACCCCCATCTTTTGTTTTGTAATCATAAGGACTGCTTGATCCTTCCGTTTGAACGAATGTTCCTTCAGTGATTTCCTTGCCATTCCGTCAAGAATCTTCTTCAAAGTGGCGGATCACCCTCGAAAGGAGACGAATATTCAAAAAAGTCAATAAATATGTGTGTGTCTTCGCAGTCCCTTTGCAGCCTTGAAAAAATAGACTTTGTGTAGATCGCTTGTTTGATACGAAATATCCAACAGTTCTTTCCTCAGAGGAGTAGCGTGAGCACAAGCTAGACTTTCCATTTTCACTGAAGTCTCTGTACTTCCGTCATTCCTCTACTTCTAGTCAATCCGGTTGCCGTTTTCAGACTTCTCTTCAGTTCTTGTTCTATGACCAAATCTATAGCTAAATCGGCCTAAAATCTGCCCAATCTTCTCACAACGTGCAAACCTTTTCTGGAAGACTGGAAAAGTTTTGGGCTTGTATGTTCAAGTCTGTTCATCTGCTGTAGTTGTTCATCCTTGCCGTCTTCATGTAGTTGTTGTTACCAGCTGCTGTGAGGTAAGGGGCTTGGTTTTCATTGGCTTCTACGTTTAGCTGTGATGAAATTTTGAAGAATGTCAACCATGTCTAACTACATCCACAGTTTTACTGTTCAAGTCTTGTAACTTCACTCTGATTTAAGAGCTGACAGAGAAGCTTTGGCTATCACGAGACTTGAAGATTGGGGGATATGTTCAAAAGAAGCTCGTCCATCCATTACTTACTCACGTAGGTCTTTGATTTCACTAAGCTTAACCGTACTCAACGAAGTTCTGTATTCAGTTCAAGTTCTGTATCTGAATCTTCGTCTAAAAGTTTTTTTTTATCAGAATCGAGTGAAGCGCTGCGCCTACCACCTAGAAGATGATGTACTGTATTGGAAGCGTACATCAATTCAAAGATTTCTCTCAGTCCAGATCCATCCATCGAAGATCCAATGGCACCGACAAAACTCATGAGGGTGTAGAATCCTCCTAGTCTAACCAATACTTTTGCAACGCTACTTCCAGGTCCTTTTGCAGTAATATTCTTCATGGACTTCCACCACAACGCCTGGTCAAAGGTTACAACCTCAATAAATCCGTACTGTTTGCCATGATGGGCAATAAATGTCATTGTGGAAAGGATGCAATTCTCGTCGCTTGAAGGAAAATCGATCATAGGAAGAAAGAAAATGTTGGCTTTACAGGAACGGTTTCCGACCATGACTGATTGTATGGTTCTACTCCAACCAGGCCTAGGCTGCTTGAGGTACCCTGGGTTAAGCCAAAGAACATCTAAGTTTGAAGTCTTATCTTCTTTGAATCCTGGTTGAAGAAGATCTTAATACATTGTCGAAAGGACAGAATCGTTTGACTTTCTATGGACGATTCGGATTCTTCCAGCTGTTTTTATTTCCTCTGTGGTAACATCCCACCTATTGGTACTCGTTAATGTGACTTTTAGCCCATGGGTTACAGCAGGAATGATGTACATGCCATGAAAGGTGTTTTTACCATCCAAAGCATATATATTGTGATCAACTTTGTCGGGCATGCGCCGAACCAGACAGTCAGAAGTAATTCCTTGCAGTTCGATTCCATAATAACCGGCAGCATTTTTCTCAGACCTTATAACTTCAGAATTGGAGTAGCAAAACCCGGGCAAATTCAAGGTATCAATCAAGAATTTAGAGGAATAGTGATGATGCATTTGAAGAGCCACTCCAAGTAGCAAAAGGGAAATGAGTACGCTTGGGCACACAGTTTGTACAATTGCGTGTCCCCTTGCAGTGATTTTCATGGCAGTGTCTTTTCTGACCATTGTTTTATGTAGAAACAAGCATAGGCTAGAGCATAGAAACAATAGCAAGTTCTCATGTAAGGTCAGTGAATTTAGCAGTTCTTTATTATCGTTGTTGGTTTTCAAATATTGGTAAAACCTATCTTGGATCTTGAATGTAATTACATAAAGAAAACTAGTTTTTCTAACTGAAAGTAAGGAGCGACATTAAAACTTAAAACGAACAGAAATTACTCCGTATATGAAATGGGTTGTCCCCTCCGCAATCCCTCGCTCTTTACGCTAAAGTTTTGACTCTTTGCCACAATTCTACTTTTTAAAACAATTAAAAGCTTTAGCGTAAAGAGTGAGGAATTGCGGAGGGGACAACCCATTTCATATACGGAGTAATTTCTGTTCGTTTTAAGTTTTAATGTCGCTCCTTACTTTCAGTTAGAAAAACTAGATTTTTTTTATGTAATTTCTGAACGTTTTTGAATTAATGCATGTTTGATTTTGGCTCTCCACACATAAATTATTAAAATGAAATTTACATTTTAATTCCTTTTTTGGCTGAATGGCTTTCTCTTAGTTCTGATTAGACGATTTTGAGAAATAAGGGATGGGAAAGGAGGCCTAGTTGCCATGCAATTTTTCGGTTACACAAAAAGGCAACTATAAATTTTAATTTTTAACGAAAAATATAACGTAAAAAAGGCAACTATAAATTTTAATTTTTAACGAAAAATATAACGTAAAATATAACGTAAATTTTAATGTAAAAAATATACGTAACTTAAGAATTAACTTACGTAACAAACTTTTATATTCTTAAATTTTTATTATGTATATGAGGGGGTACTCTTTACACTAAATCGTAAGTTTTGTGCCGATTCTTTAAGAATGACCCCTGAATCAGAAAGGCCGTAGAATAAATAGTTGAAATTACTAAAAATACTATAGCATAAAGAGCGAGGTATTTATCTCTTCCTAAATGCCTCGCTCTTTATGCTAAAGTATTTTTAGAACCCCTCATATGCGTAATAATCTCTGTTCGTTTTAAATTTCAATGCTACTCCTTGCTTTCAATTGAAAAAAAACTTTTCCATGTTTATTTTTTCATTGTTTTTTTTTTTATAGTAATTTAAGGAACATCCTGCGCCCTTTTCATTGAATTTCTGTTCCCCCATGACATATTTCTCCAGGGAAAGATCCTCCCACATAGCCCCCTCTCCTCAACCCCACCCCCAAAACCAAAAAAAAAAAAATGTAAACACTGGTCGAAGTTTGTAACTTGCAGCCCCTCCCCCAGGGACTGTGGGGGAGTAAGTCATTCCCAAAGACATAGTTATTATGGTTTTTGACTATGCAGAACAAAATGGCTATCTCAAAATTTTGATCTGTTGACTTTGGAGAAAAAATGAGCGTGGGAGGGGGCCTAGGTGCCCTCTAATTTTTTTGGTCACTTAAAAAGGGCACTAGAACTTTTCATTTCCGTTAGAATGAGCCCTCTTGCAACATTGTAGGACCACTTGGTCGACACGATGACCCCTGGGGAAAAGAAAAGAAAAACAAAAAAAACAAACAAACAAATAAACACGCACCCGTGATTTGTCTTCTGGCAAAAAATACGAAATTCCACATTTTTGTAGATAGGAGTTTGAAAATTTTGCTATAGGGTTCTCTGATACGCCGAATGCGATGGTGTGATTTTCGTTAAGATTGTGTGACTTTTAGGGGGTGTTTTCCCCTATTTTCTAAAATAAGACAAATTTTCTCAGGCTCGTAACTTTTGATGACAAAGACCAAATTTAATGAAACTTATATATTTAAAATCAGTGGGAAAATCCGATTCTTTTGATGTATATTTTAGCATCAAAATTCTATTATTTAGAGTTTCGTTTACTATTGAGCCGGGTCGCTCCTTACTACAGTTCGTTACCACGAATTGTTTGAAAGAAAATAATTCGGTATTTCGGGGCTTCTGACATTATTACTCCTTTGCGGAAGTTAGGCTCAAAATTGGAAAAGGATTATATTTTTTCTCTGGGCCCCTTCCACCTCTTAGTTCGTTTATTTTCCCGTTAGTTTTCACTTGTTTTCGCTTTATAGTTGTGTTATCTCTTAGCAGTTCTTTCGTTAGTTGAGTTATGGTTGTGGTATATATGTTTTATCGCTCGTATAGTTGTGTTATTTTCAAATTATACTCCATAATAGAGAGGCTCCGAACACCCAGCATTGTATATTAAGCTCTGAATTTGACGTTTTTTTCTAACGTGACCAGATTCGTCCTGCGCCCTGCGCCCTTTTCATTGAATTTTTCTTCCCCCATGACATATTTCTCCAAGGAAAGATCCTCCCACATAGCCCCCTCCCTTCAACCCTACCCCCAAAACCAAAAAAATCCCCCTTAAAACGTCTGTACACTTCCCAATAACCATTATTATATGTAAACACTGGTCGAAGTTTGTAACTTGCAGCCCCTCCCCCAGGGACTGTGGGGGAGTAAGTCATCCCCAAAGACATAGTTATTATGGTTTTCGACCATGCTGAACAAAATGGCTATCTCAAAATTTTGATCCGTTGACTTTGGGAAAAAATGAGCGTGGGAGGGGGCCTAGATGCCCTCCAATTTTTTTGGTCACTTAAAAAGGGCACTAGAACTTTTCATTTCCGTTAGAATGAGCCCTCTTGCGACATTCTAGGACCACTTGGTCGATACGATGACCCCTGGGGAAAAGAAAAAAAAACAAAAAAAAAAAACAAACAAACAAATAAACACGCCTCCGTGATTTGTCTTCTGGCAAAAAATACAAAATTCCACATTTTTGTAGATAGGAGCTTGAAACTTCTACAGTACGGTTCTCTGATACGCTGAATCTGATGATGTCATTTTCGTTATGATCCTACGATTTTTAGGGGGTGTTTCCCCCTATTTTCCTAAATAAGGGAAATTTTCTCAGGCTCGTAACTTTTGATGGGTTAGACTAAACTTGATGAAACTTATATATTTAAAATCAGCATTAAAATGCGATTCTTTTGATGTAGCTATTGATATCAAAATTCAATTTTTTAGAGTTTTGGTTACTATTGAGCCGGATCGCTCCTTACTACAGTTCGTTACCACGAACTGTTTGATAAAAACTTAACTAGAAGTCAAAATTGATCAATAAGCGTACTGTTTACACGTTCTTTCGAACTCGAATGTCGGCAAAATGGGTCAACTCATTCTTGCGCGTCACCACATCTATTGAATAATTTCTCACCAAGAGCGTTGATGAACATTGCTGATGCTGGACAAATTTGAGATGTTTAAAATCATTTATTTGATTGGGTGAGCGTGGGGGGGGGATATGCAAGATACCAGGACGCGACATCTTCCTGGCATTTCCGCATAGGAATTGTAAATTTGCTCTGCGTGTATCTGACTTCGTGTAATATTCAAGTTATTATAATGCACGCTTTATCTCGCGCGTATGTGTTAGTGTGTTTTTGTGAGGGAGGGGGAGGCAAACAGCTCAGGGATGGTTAAAACATAGAACTGACCTCATATTTGTGAATTACGTACTACATTTTCCTATCACCTACTTTTCAAAAACGTAAGTTAATTTTTTAAGTCGTTAATTTAGAAGAAAAGACAATAAACGCCAATTTTGCCTTGACTGGTTTTGATAGATTTTGTAGATGTTCTAGAATATTTTTTTCCCGTTCGAATGCTACCAAAATCATAACTTTTGTAATTTGTTTGAGGCAACCCTTAAAATTAATTTGATTGACTGTACTACTGTGGCCAGATAATGAATTGTCCTGTATTTCATATACTATTTCGTTACTGATTTTTTTTTTTTTTTTTTTAACAAAAAAAACTAAAACAAAGTTTTGATAGCCAAATATCTAACCCTCAGTGTCGCTTCAACGGTGATAACGAAGAAGTAGCATCCACAGTTATCGGCGAATTACGTCATATACGTCAGCAAATGTCTTCACAGGTCAGAAAAATGGATGAATTTCTTGACAAGGCTGAGTCAGATAAACAGCAGAGATTTAAAGCTACGTGTGCAGAACAACAGACTACAGAAATCCGGCTGCAAAACGCACTGACAGAACTTGAAATAACAAGGGCTGAAATGGTTAAAGTACAAAGGGAAAGCGTAAGAAAGCTGGCTCTTGAAAGGTATTAATTCGGTATTTTTTACTTTTTATGTACTTTATTGACGGATTAGGTAGTGGAAAAGTTATTTGCTGTTTAAAAAAAAAAGCACAGATGGGCATTTATAGACCATAAGCCTAATAAAAAAGAAAATTGTGGTTTTAATTTAGTTTGTGGTGGAATGTGTAATGCTGATAAAGAAATCATTAATCTTTGAATTAGGTTTTGTTTTGCCTATATCATCTCGGTTAGGTTACCTTCTTAAAAAGTTCTGTCATTCAACTATTCATGTTTTCGTATTAATTCAAAGAGACTCGTAAAGAAACAGTCTTGTCTTTCTCAGAATTGGTTTAAAAATATCCAATTTTAGAAGAAATGTCAAGAACCCTATTAAAACGTAAATTGAGCTGAAATCAGAATCAGTCAAACCATCAAGCTCAAAAGAAACAGAAATGACAACAAATGCGAGCGAGGCTGCCGCCCCCTCAAACGATTAACGGCTTATTAGTATGTGTTCGGTACTAAAATACAAACACATTTCTAGCGATTTTTCTGTTTTAATCGTAACAACGAAAGTTGAAACAATTTAATCTTCCAGGAATTTCTTTTTTATACTTTATTATATTCTAAGCAAACGATGTTGTTTTATTAGGTTTATATGCAGTTAATTTTCAACAACGCCTTCTCCTTTTATACGTATTACCTTAAAATGTATTGAAAATCAATTGGGGAATATTTAATGTATCCGCCAGTTCAAAATATTACTGCAGTAAAAAAAAAAAAAACTTCAAACATCAACAATGTGCTGCGTTCTTCAATTGCAGTCACAAATAGTCGGAGTCACGGTCAAAGTTAGTCTCAAGTAGTCACAGTCGCAATCCCAAGTAGCTTTGATTTTAGTCGCTGTGGCTTGTATTTGCAGTCACAAGTAGTTAAGGTTGCAAAGAGTTACAGGCGCAGTCAGAGTAGTAGTAAAATAATGGTCCGCAAAGTTTCAAGTTAAAACCTTCAGCTGGTCTCAGTAATAAAATCTTTTTTGTTGATCGCAATATCTCACCATTGCTATTTGCAGTCACAAATAACCTTTGCAACAATAAAACCTGTATTTGCAACAATAAAACCTTTTTTGATGATACAATATCTCACCATTGCTATTTGCTATTATGAAAACCAGGAAGCACATAGTTATTTTTGATTTTGTTTAACACCACCCTCAACATTTCTTGAAATTTAGTCACAATTAGGAGTAGTTGCAATCACATTTGCAAGTTGTCACTATCAGCCACAGTTGCAGCTGTACTTGTAGTAATAATAGCAGTAGTAGTAGTAGATCTGAAAGTTTCAAGTTAATACCTCTAGCCGTTCATAAGATAGGGCAGATCCCTCTATTGGTAATCTGGATGTACAGATTATATCTACATTTCGTTCAATATCCTTCCCAACATTTCCTAAAGACACAGTGTTTTTTTCTTGTTGAAAATTTTGATCAGTGTTAGGGCAGGGCCATCTAAACAAGTTATGAAGGAACTGGCTGCCTGCTGGTCAATTTCGAACAACCCCCCGAATATGCTCTGAAAGTTGCTACCCTTAGCCATTCCTGAAATATTGTCAATTTGCCCGTTTGACAACAAGCATGCTACACAATATATTTTGATTTTGTTCTATATTCCCCTCAGTATTTGCTGGCACTTTTTTACTAGTAAAAGTAGTTGCAGTCACAAGTATTTTCAGTCACAGCCGTGAGTAGTAGCAGTCACAGTCACAAGTAGTCGTAGTCGAAGTCGAACTAGTCACAGTTGCAGGTAATTGCCGTCGCAAATAATTTTAGTCATAGTCATAGTTAGTTGAATTATAAGTCAGGGTAGCTGCTGTACTAGCAATGGCCCTGGAAGTTTTAAGTTGATACCCTTACCCTTTCCAAAGGTGTTGTAGATATATCTTTTTGTTAACCTCGACGCATATGGTTTTTTTTTTTATTTAGCTCAACACACCCCTCAACAATCCACAAAATTTGACTTCAATACCCTAGGTCTTTTTGGTAACACACAAAATTAGACATTCCCTCCCAATCTTCCCAATGTTAATTCCTCTATTTTTGGAAATGAACAGATTGCATTATTTATATTTCTTGTGTGGGGCCTGGTATCCCTGAAGGAATAATTTTTAGACCTTTTAACTATTATAATCAAAACTACTTTTCAACATTTCTATCTGTGATAAGGGTATCTAAAGGAAAAGAGGGACTGGTTGCTCTTTAGCCGTTCGTAAGATATTGCAGAGATGCCTTTTTGATAAACCATACATTGTATGTGTTGATTCTGTTTAACTTAACTTATAACATTCTCTGAGGTTTTACCTTAATACCCTGCCTATTCTGACACACCGAGAATCAAACAGTTTTTATTTTCCTAATGATGAATCCTGCATTTAAACAATGGTCAAATTGTACAATTTACAACCCTTGACCCTTGGCTGTGGGGATACGGCATCCCCGGAGGCAAACTTCACCTTTTGCCTGTTTTGAACAAAATGTTTGCTTAATTTTTTTTTCAGTTTCGACGAGAGTGGCACCTAAAAACGACCTGGAGGATTGTCCTCCGACCACTCCTCAACATCACCTGAAAGATTCAACTTAATATCCTCAGCTATTCCTTAGATATTGGCAATGCGCTCTTTAGGCAGCCAGTATACACATAGCGTTTTTCGACTGAGTTCAACATCCCTCTGAACACTTCCTTAATACTTCACATTAATTCTATAAGCCTTTTGGTGAACCAGGATCAAGCTTGCCCTCTTTTCCCGATAAAAAACCTTTTGGGTTAACAGTGGTTAACTTTCTATAGTCCTTGTTCTGGGGCTGTGGGGGGCTATGTCAGCACGAAGGCATAGTTATTTGACCTTCAGACTATTTTGAACAGGACCGTTTTTTCAAAATTTCGATCAAATGCCTTTTGGGGGAGGGCAGCTGAAAAGGGGATGGGAGGGCCCCTTAACCTGCCTTGAAGTTTACATTTAATATCTTCAGCTATTCATATGATATTTCTAAGACACCTGTTTAATAAACTGGGTGCGCATAGTGTCTTTCGATATAGTTCAGTATACCCCTCAACATTCCCCTAAGTTTTACTTTATTTCCTTTAGTGTTCTAAGATATACCCTGAAATAACAATAAATGCTGCATGTAAACAATGGACAAATTTATAATTTACAGTCCTTGTCCTGGGGCTTCGGAGAGTATGGCATCCGCAGAGGCTCACTTTTTCGACCTTTTGACCATTTTGAACAAGATGACTTTCAAAATTTTTAGAAGTATTGTGGAGAGGAATGCCTAGAAACAGTAAGGGAGGGTGAGGGGGGGGGGGCTAGTTGCCCTGCAATCACCCTTTAAAATATCTTGAAAGTTTCAACTTAATTTGCTTATCCGTTCCTTAGATATTGCCGAATCGTTCTTTTGACAACCGCGATGCATATAGTGGTTTTTAATTGTGTTCGATATCTCTCTAAATATTTTTTTAAAATTATAGCATCCAAAGACTTTTTGGAGACCAGCATACCCTTTTTTTAATGTTAAATTATGCATGTAAACAATGGTCAAATTGCATAATTTACATTCCTTGACTCGGAGTTGTGGCGGAAATGACATCCCCGGTGCCATCCTTATACATTTTGACTATTTTGATCATAATGGTCTTTACAAAATTTCGCTCAGTGTTGAGGATAAAGGCACTTAAAAGGGACAAGAGGGGCTGCTTGTCATTCAATCACTCCTAAAAATTCCCTGAAAGTTTTAACTTAATATCCTCAGCTCTTCCGTAGATATTGCTGTTAAACCCTTTTGAAAACCAGCATACCAAATCACCAGATGATTTTTGATTGTATTCTACATCTCTCTAAACATCCTTAAATTATAGGAAATGTTTATAGCGTTATGGCTCTTATCTAATGGAATAAAAAATGCAAGATGATTCAAAAACGAAGCAAATTTTAAGAAACAGAAAATTACACCTATGTAAGAGACAAGAAAAAAACGTCCTCTCTAATAAAACAAAGATAAGGAAAAAAATTCCTTTTTAAAAAAGGGAAAAACATTATTTTATGGTCAGACGTACAGCAAAATAGGATAGTGCGGTGAAAGAAACGTAATTTTGTTTTTATTTTGTCATTTTGTCTTTTTCAAACTTAACGTTACATCCTGTTTACTACGACTGATCTCATTCAATATAGCTTAATCCTACCAATTTAAATTTATTTTTGTCAGTGACGACAAATAAAAACTATTCTTTTTAAATGAGACTGGTTTCATTAGCTTAAAACTATTTCTTTGGGAAGAGTGAGTTTGCTTTTGCGAAAAATTTTTTTTTTGAAAGAGAACGGTGTTCATTAGCTGCCGACGACGAGAATCGATTGCGCAAGATCAAAATAAGCTGTAATGAGGTTGGGGTCAACAATTCCAAAATAGTTCGAAATCATTCGTTTTATCCCAGTTGGATATTATATTTTCTTTTCGTCCTACTCTCATTTCACTTATCTTATTGTGTCCATAGGATACTAGATCTTAAGTTTCTTAAGATCTTACGATCATAGGTTTCGTGGTTGTGAAAGCCTATTAATCATTAATCGTCTCCCCTCTCTTGCATTAGTATTCTTTTTACACGTCTGGTTATATTACTTCAACTGTGGATATTTGCTAGTTTTTCCTGCTTAGCTTGTCAATTTCTTTTCTTGTAAACATCTACGACTTCTAAAGTTGGTACAAAGATCTTATTTTTTAGTTCCAAACACACAGAAGAAATTTCCACATTTGAGAAAGAAAATGCTGCCACAGCTCATGCGTTAGAACAAATTCAAACAGAGGCAAGATTACTTAAGTCTTCATTAGAAAGTTCTTTATCCAAGAATGAAAGTGCTTTGGTTCAGTTGGGAAAAACTAAGGGTCAACTTGAAGAAGCCCTTGACCGGGAAAATTCTTTGAAACTAGAGTTGAAGGAATTACAAAACCAATTATCTTCGATGGTAAAAGAGAAAGATGAATACAGGTAGGATAATGTTAATGGGGCAAAGCGCCCCATAGGTTTCCCTAAACCATTTCTTAGATTTTCCTATGTTGTATATTGAACTTTAAAACGGTATCTCAAACATCAAAGTTATTCACAACTAACTTATTTTCTGTCCGTAATGGAAGGCATAGTGACAATCTTCAAAATTTTAAATAACTTTTGAAGTATAAATGGCATGCACATAGCGTCTTTTGATTGACTTCACCATCCTCTTTTGTATTCTCAGAAAGTTTCAACTTGGTACCCTCAATAGTGTCTGAGATGACAAGCTGAATTTACATGGTCTATTTTGACCATGTTTGGCATCCTGTGTAAGTTCCACCTTAATACCAATAGGTGTTAGTAAGATATTGCACATGCACCGTTTTGACAACACCTTTTTGACAACTTAGATACATATAGTGTCTTTTGATATAGTCGCACCATCCCCACCGCACCATTCCCTGAAAATTTGAGTTACCTTGGCCATTTTTGGGTTATTGCAGATGAGTCCTTTTGAC